>NC_068450.1:24448107-24748107 GCF_023373465.1 Oncorhynchus keta
CCTCAAGCTGAACCTCAGCAAGACGGAGCTCCTCTTCCTCCCGGGGAAGGACTGCCCGTTCCATGATCTCGCCATCACGGTTGACAACTCCATTGTGTCCTCCTCCCAGAGCGCTAAGAACCTTGGCGTGATCCTGGACAACACCCTGACGTTCTCAACTAACATCAAGGCGGTGTCCCGTTCCTGTAGGTTCATGCTCTACAACATCCGCAGAGTACGACCCTGCCTCACACAGGAAGCGGCGCAGGTCCTAATCCAGGCACTTGTCATCTCCCGTCTTGATTACTGCAACTCGCTGTTGGCTGGGCTCCCTGCCTGTGCCATTAAACCCTACAACTCATCCAGAACGCCGCAGCCCGTCTGGTGTTCAACCTTCCCAAGTTCTCTCACGTCACCCCGCTCCTCCGCTCTCTCCACTGGCTTCCAGTTGAAGCTCGCATCCGCTACAAGACCATGGTGCTCGCCACGGAGCTGTGAGGGGAACGGCACCTCAGTACCTCCAGGCTCTGATCAGGCCCTACACCCAAACAAGGGCACTGCGTTCATCCACCTCTGGCCTGCTCGCCTCCCTACCACTGAGGAAGTACAGTTCCCGCTCAGCCCAGTCAAAACTGTTCGCTGCTCTGGCCCCCAATGGTGGAACAAACTCCCTCACGACGCCAGGACAGCGGAGTCAATCACCACCTTCCGGAGACACCTGAAACCCCACCTCTTCAAGGAATACCTAGGATAGGGTAAGTAAGGGTAAGTAATCCTTCTCACCCCCCTTCTCCCCCACCCCCCAACAAGATTTAGATGCAAGTGGCTGTTCCACTGGTTGTCATAAGGTGTATGCACCAATTTGTAAGTCGCTCTGGATAAGAGCGTCTGCTAAATGACTTAAATGTAATGTATGTAAATGTAAATGTTTTGTTTTCATTTCTACATCTAATGTCAAGAAAGTCCAAGACAATGTTGATGCTGCAGTACTCCACTGGTATAAACTGTCTCAAAAGATGAAGTGCTCATTTTGTTAACAAAACATAGCATAGATGACTACAGAGCCATAAATAAATGGTTGTTACCATGGCATTATTTTTCTGCCAACGCTGTAATCCACTATTGGGCAGTAAGTATACTGCTTTAGAGAACCATTTCAGTAAATTGCCATATATTTAGAGAATGTATTTTAAATGGTTAAATATTATTCTAACTCTGGACATTCAGTTTTACAGTATTGTTTAAATATTCCCAATGTAATATTAATGGAGAGCTGCCATAGATGGCTGCCATAGAATGTAGTGTCAATAAAGTTTGAATAAATGCACCATAATGCAGAAACCTCATTGGCCCAACTCTCTAGATACATGGTTCTGGGCTCACTTATACAAGGACTCAACTTGATCAAATGTACATGAAGACACTTCTCTGCATCTAACTGTCTATTGTCTCTTACAAACTTGTTACAAGAACGTTGATGAATCATGATTCAGCATTTTTTTGCTATTGAGTTTTGCTATTGAAACCAATCAGATTTTGAAAGATTCTGTCTTGTCATCAAAGTTGATGTAACAAATGTTCAGCATTGGTGCTACGATAGCTCTATGCTAGCCGGGACTTTCAATGAAAGTTCAAACCGCAACTGTCAATTTCAAATTTATTGTCAGACTTCCAAATGATTTTGACCAATCAGTCCATGGAATTGACAAGAACTTCTACAATGTTTTTTAAGTAAAAATGTCCACTGCTGTGAAAAGTTCCTTGTGTTCAACCTGGGGCAGGAGATCACTCCCTGTTTGTAATGACAAGCCAGACATCCGAACTATAATCTAATACATCTGAGCAAACCTTGATCTACAGAGCCACTTTCTGCACTATTATCTATCAGTGAGAGTAGTCAGCCGTTGGCATGGTTCCAGCAGGTACCAAAGTAAAATTAATCTGTTTTATGAACAATATACAGTCCTTCCTTTTGAAATCGGAAGCAATTCATCGATGGAAACTGAAACTGCTGTCATTGAGAAGAATTCGAGATGTTGGAATGCCTGATATGAGATATGGCAGAGACCATTATAACATAGGGTCGTTGAATGGCTACACTGGTTCTTTCATCATTGGATATGACATTAAATGCATCTTGAGCTACTGCTGGGGGAAGAATCTATACATTTTAGCACTGTGTCGAAGTGAATAAATGTAATAATGGCTAATTGTTGCCCTTCATTAAGTTAATAATGTTGCTGGCTAACTATGTACACACATTGGGCATATGATCAACGGATATACCCACTTAAATGTCCAATGCAGACATTTTTATTATCTCAATATCAAATCCTTTCTGGGTAACAATTAAGTACCTTACTGTGACTGGTTTAAATTAAAATTGTAAAAATTAACCAAAAATAGCTTCCTAGCAATGAGCAATTTCTGAAGCAAGAATTGTGCTAGGAATGTCTGGCAGTGGTTAGAGTGGGGAGGGGAAAACAGAAACTGTGCTGTTATTGGCAGAGCAGTTTGGAACTTTCTTTCTTATTGGTGTATTAACACATTTATGGTGTGTTAATGTCACCATGGAAGAGGCCAAATCTCCCTCCAAATAAAACAGGCTGGAATTTCAGGGTTTCTTTTCAAACAGCTCTTAGACTAAAAAGGGCCTTATCATCATTTTCACAATTTAATCTGTGGGAGCATCTGTAGGGTGCGATGGAACAAGCTATTCTGATTAGAGATCCACTACCAGCCATCTTCATACAGCTGTGGGAAGCATTGGAGTCAATATGGGCCAGCATCCCTGTGGAACGCTTTCGACACCTTGTGGAGTCCATACCCTGATGAATTGAAGGGGGTGCAACTCAATATTAGGAAGGTGTTTCTAATGTTTTCTAGTCTCAATGTATATAAAACACAGAAAAATCTAATGTTTGACTACTTTGGGCCTTTTAATGCTTCCAAATGTCTAATTAGTCTAACGAAGAGAAGCTGTATATAACACTGTGCCAGTTAATTTAGTTTGTTTTCAACTGTTCAACCCACCCAGCCCCTTGACACCTATTCACGGAATGTGCACATGTGCATTGTATTATTCCTCCTAAATAATTACTTTCCTAAAAAGACAAAGAGGAATTATTTATGATTCTTTCTATATTTCTATTAAAATGTCCCTTCATTGTGCGGTTAGCACAAGCCAACCCCTGCTCTGTGTTTATTGCTGACAAGCCTCACCGGGACCTATTAGCCTATGCTAATCATCGGTAACTGAAGAATAGAGGAAATTATTCTAACCCACACAGTCTTCTCTCTGGGCATCCGTCATCTGCTGAAAAATAAAGTTATGATTCAATTATACCATTTGCGGTAGTTCAGGGCTAACATGCTGGGATAGTTGCTTTCCTTGCTAGGCTGGCTGTGCTACAATTAGCTTCTGAACTTTCGCCGGATTGTAAAACAGATAGAAGATATGAAGAAGAAAGAATACGCTATAATTCATACAATAGGATAGAAATGTTATAGTCATAAACCAATTATTATTATTATGTCAGTGTCAGTTACATGAAGGTCGAAAGTCGCTGCCCTTAGCTGTGGACACTTCTGTTTTGTCTTTATATAGTGTACAGCAGGATCGACCTAACTGGGGCCTGGTTTGCCCCACCAGAAGGTTCCAGAAAAAAATGGAAAACTGTTTTAGTCAAGTGAATGCACCCTTTAGTTCAGAGAACCGTGGTTACACGAGTAACCTCGAATATTAGCTAAATGCTGCTGTAACAAACAGAGTGGTTTCTGTTTTCTTCCTACAAATTTGGCTCTAGCTTTTGAACGGTTGGAGCTTTGAACTATTATGACCCCATTCCTGAAAGTAAAGTTAAGGCAGGAACAAATACATGTCAGGAACATGTACACATGTTCTATCTCCCTGCACAACGCACACCAGCCATGCAGGAGACGTTAGAAGGGACTGTGACAAAACTGCAATTGAAAGCAATGCAGAACATTCTACAGACACAATTAGCTGATGATCTTTTCCTGAACTTTCCAATACCTTCCGGATGCATGAGTGTGGTGCAACCGCCATCACATTTTCATGGTTAACTGAAAGCCTCATATTCCAGGACCGACTGAAACCTGTCGTTACTGAACATCAGTCGTCACCATCTGCAATACCCTCTTTGCGTATGGGCTCGGCTGGCACAAGACCCTCAGGCCATTATGACACCAGCATACCACGGCCTGCTTAGCAGACCACCCCAGAGATTTCATAGGCACCTACCTTTTGTGAAGGTTTCAGCGGCGAGCTAGTCCAGTCACAGAGTCGCTCAACAGTTTCTGTTACCAAAGTGCCTTGCCATGGGATCAACCTCAAGCCGAGATCTGTCATGGATTCCACAGGCCTGAACATGCACAGCTCGCACTGCACACAACTCAGACCCGCATAGTAGCTGAGGACGCACACCGCAACTTTTTGGCTGATGCACCGTGGCACTTTTTGAGATGAACTTTCAGACCTCTCAGTTAGCAAAATGTACAGAATCACAATGTTGCGCGTCATGCTCTCCCAAGAACCGCCCACCAACACCAGATTGTAAGTCAAAGCCAAGGTCGTGTTCTGACAAATTCTGTTAGCCAAAAGGGATACGAATGTCCTGAAATGTCTATTAATTGACAGGAGCCCCTCAACAACTCATTAGGTATGGTGCAACCATCATCACATTTTCATGCTTAACCGAAAAAATACCAATTTTCTAGGACCGACTGAAGCCTGACTTTACTGAACATCAGCCATCACCATCTGCAATAAATCAAATCAAATCAAATTGTATTTGTCACATACACATGGTTAGCAGATGTTAATGCAAGTGTAGTGAAATTCTTGTGCTTCAAGTTCTGACCATGCAATAATATCTACCAAATAATCTAACCTAACAATTTCACAACAACTACCTTCTACACACAAGTGTAAAGGAATGAATAAGAATATGTACATAAAAATATATGAATGAGTGATGGCCAAACGGTATAGGCAAGATGCAGTAGATGGTACAGAGTACAGTATATATATATATGAGATGAGTAATGTAGGGTATGGAAACATTATATAAAGTGGCATTGTTTAAAGTGGCGAGTGTACATTTATTATATACATTTATCCATTATTAAAGTGGCTGGAGTTGAGTTAGTATGTTGGCAGCAGCCACTCATCGTTAGTGATGGCTGTTTAACTGTCTGATGGCCTTGAGATATAAGCTGTTTTTCAGTCTCTCGGTCCCCTCTTTGATTCACCTGTACTGACCTCGTCTTCTGGATGATAGCGGGGTGAACAGGCAGTGGCTCAGGTGGTTGTTGTCTTTGATGATCTTTTTGGCCATCCTGTGACATCGGGTGGTGTAGGTGTCCTGGAAGGCAAGTAGTTTGCCCCCGGTGATGCGTTGTGCAGACCTCACTGCCCTCTGGAGAGCCTTACGGATGTGGGCGGAGCAGTTGCTGTACCAGGCGGTGATACAGACCGATAGGTGCATCTGTAAAAGTTTGTGAGTGTTATTGGTGACAAGCCAAATTTATTCAGCCTCCTGAGGTTGAATAGGCGCTGCTGTGCCTTCTTCACAACGGTATCTGTGTGGGTGGACCATTTCAGTTTGTCCGTGATGTGTATGCCGAGGAACTTAAAACTTTCCAGCCTCTCCACTACTGTCCAGTCGATGTGGATGGGGACTGCTCCCTCTGTTGTTTGCTGAAGTCCACGATCATCTCCTTTGTTTTGTTGACATTGAGTGTGAGGTTATTTTCCTGACACCACACTCCGGGGGCCCTCACCTCCACCCTGTAGGCCGTCTAGTCGTTGTTGGTAATCAAGCCGACCACTGTAGTATCGTCTGCAAACTTGATGATTGAGTTGAAGGCGTGCATGGCCACACTGTCATGGGTGAACAGGGAGTACAGGAGAGCACTGAGAACACACCCTTGTGGGCCCCCAGTGTTGAGGATCAGTGGGGTGGAGATGTTGTTACCTACCCTCACCACCTGGGGGCGGCCCGTCAGGAAGTCCAGGACCCAGTTGCACAGGGCGGGGTTGAGACCCAGGGTCTCATGCTTAATGATGAGTTTGGAGGGTACTATTTTGTTAAATGCTGAGCTGTAATCGATGAACAGCATTCTTACATAGGTATTCCTCTTGTCCAGATGGGTTAGGGCAGTGTGCAGCGTGGTTGCGATTGTGCCGTCTGTGGACCTATTGGGACGGTAAGCAAATTGGAATGGGTCTAGGGTGTCAGATAGGGTGGTGATATGGTCCTTGACTAGTCTCTGAAAGCACTTCATGATGACAGAAGTGAGTGCTACGGGGCGGTAGTAATTTCGCTCAGTTACCTTACCTTTCTTGGGTACAGGAGAACAATAGTGGCTCTCTTGAAGCATGTGGGAAGTGCAGACTGGGATAAGGATTGATTGAATATGTCAGCTGGTCTGCGCATGCTCTGAGGACGTGGCTGGGGATGCCGTATGGGCCTGCAGCCCTGTGAGGGTTAACACGTTTAAATGTTTTAGTTACGTTGGCTGCAGTGAAAGAGAGCTCACAGGTTTTGATAGCCGGCCGTGTCAGTGGCACTGTATTGTCCTCAACGCGAGCAAAGAAGTTGCTTAGTTGGTCCTAGACGGGGCTGGTTTTTCTTTTGTAGTCCGTGATTGACTGTAGACACTGCCACATTCCTCTTGTGTCTGAGCCATTGAATTGCGACTCTACTTTGTCTCTATAATGACGCTTAGCTTGTTTGATTGCCTTGCGGAGGGAATAGCTACACTGTTTGTATTCTGTCATGTTTCTGGTCACCTTTCCATGATTAAAAGCAGTGGTTCGCGTTTTCAGTTTTGCGCGAATGCTGCCATCAATCCACGGTTTCTGGTTGGGGAATGTTTTAATTGACGCTGTGGGTACACCATCACCGATGCACTTGGTAATAAACTCGCTCACCAAATCAGCGTATTCATCAATGTTGTTGTTCGACGCTATGCAGAACATCTCCCAGTCCACGTGATCGAAGCAATCTTGAAGCGTAGAATCCGATTAGTCGGACCAGCATTGAACAGACCTGAGCACGGGTGCTTCCTGTTTTAGTTTCTGTCTATAGGCTGGGAGCAACAAAATGGAGTCGTGGTCAGATTGTCCAAAAGGAGGACGGGTGAGGGCTTTATATGCGTCGCGGAAGTTAGAATATCAATGATCCAGAATGTTGCCAGCCCGGGTCGCGCAATCGATATGCTGATAAAATTTAGGGAGCCTTGTTTTCAGATTGGCCTTGTGAAAATCCCCAGCTACAATAAATGCATCCTCAGGATATGTGGTTTCTAGTTTATATAGAGTCAAATTAATTTTTTGGAGGGCCGTCGATGTGTCTGCTTTGGGGGGGGGGGAATATACACGACTGTGATTATGAACGAAGAGAATTCTCTTGGTAGATAATGCGGTCGGCATTTGATTGCGAGGAATTCTAAGTCAGGTGAACAGAAGGACTTGAGTTCCTGTATGTTGTTATGATCACACCACGTCTCGTTAATCATAAGGCATACACCCCCGCCCTTCTTCTTACCAAAGAGATGCTTGTTTCTGTCAGCGCGATGCATGAAGAAACCAGGTGGTTGTACCGTCTCCAATAGTGTGTCTCGAGTGAGCCATGTTTCCGTGAAACAAAGAACGTTACAGTCTCTGATGTCTCTCTGGAAGGCAACCCTTGCTCGGATTTAATCTAACTTGTTGTCAAGAAACTGGACATTGGCGAGTAGTATGCTCGGGAGCGGTGCGCAATGTGCCCCTCTATGGGTCCTGACCAGAAGACGGCTCCTTCTGCCCCTTCTGCGGCGCCGTTGTTTTGTCGCCGGCTGGGATCTGATCCATTGTTCTGGGTGGTGGGACAAACAGAGGATCCACTTTGGGAAAGTCGTATTCCTGGTCGTAATGTTGGTGAGTTGACGTTGCTCTTATATCCAATATTTCCTCCCGACTGTATGTAATAAAACCTACGATTTCCTGGGGTAACAATGTAAGAAATAACACATTAAAAAAATAATGCATAGTTTCCTAGGAAAGCGAAGCGAGGCGGCCATCTCTGTCGGCGCCGGAAGATTCTATACCCTCTTTGCGTACAGGCTTGGTTGGTACAAGACCTAACTTGACCCCCCCTATATGATTTTGTGACACCTAGCCTAAGCTCAAATCAAATCAAACTTTATTTGTCACATGGGCCAAATACAACAGGTGTAGACTTTACTGTGAAATGCTTACTTACAAGCCATTAATCTACAATGCAGTTCAAGAAAGATTTAAGAAAAGATTTACCAAATAAACAAAAGTAAAAAATAATAAAAAGTAACACAAAAAAACAAACTAATGAGGCTATATACAGGGGCTACTGGTACCGAGTCAATGTGCGGGGTTACAGGCCAGTCAAGGTAATTTGTACATGTAGGTAAAGTGCCTATGAATAGATAATAAACAGTAGCAGCAGTATAAAAACAAATCGGGGGGTTCAATGTAAATTGTCTGGGTTGCCATTTGACTAATTGTTCAGCAGTCTTATGGCTTGGGGGTTGAAGCTGTTAAGGAGCCTTTTGGTCCTCGACTTGGTGCTCCGGTACCGCTTGCTGTAGCAGAGAGAACAGTCTATGACTTGAGTGAATGGAGTCTTTAACAATTTGTTGGGCTTTCCTCTGACACCGCCTAGTATATAGGTCCTTGGTGTGTTTGGAACATGATAGTTTGTTGATGATGTGGACACCAAGGAACTTGAAACTTCCGACCCGCTCCACTACAGCCCCGTCGATGTTAATGGGGGCCTGTCTGGCCCAAATTTGCCTGTAGTCCACGATCAGCTCCTTTGTCTTGCTGACATTGAGGGGGAGGTTGTTGTCCTGGAACCACACTGGTAGCTCCTCCCTATAGGCTGTCTCATCATTGTCGGTAATCAGGCCTATCACTGTTGTGTCGACAACAAACTTACTGATGCTGTTGGAGTCATGTTTGGCCACACAATGCACACCTCTAAGGGACTCCAGTGTTGAGGATCAGTAAGGCAGGTGTGTTGTTTCCGACCCTTAAAACCTCTTAGAACTACCCATCCCGGATCCGGTATATTTGTCATCAGCAACCGCTGAATAGCATAGCGCAACAGTCAAAAAATATTACTAGAAAATATTCATATTCATGAAATCACAAGTGAAATATAGCGAAACACAGCTTAGCCTTTTGTTAATCACCCTGTCGTCTCAGATTTTGAAATTATGCTTTACAACGAAAGCACTCCAAGCGTTTGTGTACGTTTATCGATAGCCTAGCATAGCATTATGTACACTTAGCATCAGGAAGCTTGGTCATGAAAATCAGAAAAGCAATCAAATTAACCGTTTACCTTTGATGATCTTCAGATGTTTTCACTCACGAGACTCCCAGTTAGACGGCCAATGTTCCTTTTGTTCCATAAAGATATTTTTTATATCCAAATAACTCCGTTAGTTTGGTGCGTTATGCCCAGGAATCCATCGGAAATAGCGGTCACGGCAACGCAGACAAAAATTCTAAATCATATCCATAATGTCGACAGAAACATGGCAAACGTTTTTTATAATCAATCCTCAATGTGTTTTTCAAATGTCTATTCGATAATATATCAACCGGGACAGTTGGCTTTTCACTACGACCGGGAGGAACAAGGGCCGCCCCTCTCTTTTGCACAAAAATCACTCTGATAGCCCCCACCTGAACACTTACGTAATGTGGTCGTTCACGCTGATTTCAAAATAAGAGTAACTTCCTGATTGGATTTTTCTCAGGCTTTCGCCTGCAATATCAGTTATGTTATACTCACAGACTCACAGACACTCACTGACAGTTTTGGAAACTTTACAGTGTTTTCTATCCTAATCTGTCAATTATATGCATATTCTAGCATCTGGTCCTGAGAAATAGGCCATTTACTTTGGGAAAGTTATGTTTCCAAACTTAAAAATAGTGCCCCCTAGCTTCAAGAGGATAATTATTAACATCAGGAAGTCCAGGATCCAGTTGCAGAGGGAGGTGTTTAGTCCCCGGGTCCTTAGCTTAGTGATGAGTTTTGTGGGCGCTATGGTGTTGAACACTAAGCTGTAGTCAATGAACAGCATTCTCACATAGGAGTTCCTTTTGTCCAGGTGGGAAAGGGCAGTGTTGAGTGCGATTGAGATTGTGTCATCTGTGGATCTGTTGAGGCGCTATGCGAATTGAAGTGGGTCTAGGATATCCGGGAAGATGCTGTTGATGTGAGTGCTACGGGGCAGTAATCATTGAGGCAAGTTACCTTTGCTTCCTTGGGCACAAGAACTATGGTGGTCTGCTTGAAAAATGTAGGTGTTACAGACTCGGTCAGGGAGAGGTTGAAAATGTCAGTCAAGACACTTGCCAGTGCTTTGAGTACACGTCCTGGTAATCCATCTGGAACCGCGGCTTTATGAATGTTGACCTGTTTAATGGTCTTGCTCACATTGGCTACCGATTGCATTATCACTCAGTCATCCGGAACAGATGGTGCTCTCATGCATGCTTCAGTGTTGCTCGCCTTGAAGTGAGCATAAATGGCAATTATCTCATCTGGTAGGCTTGAATCACTGGGCAGCTCGCAGCTGGGTCTCCCTTTGTATTCCGTAATAGTTTTCAAGCCATGCCACGTCCGACGACCATCAGAGCCGGTGTAGTAGGATTCAATCTTAATCCTGTATTGATGCTTTGCCTATTTGATGGTCTGTCTGAGGGCATAGCCCTCTGTCGAGTGTTGAGTGTTGCTTCAGCAGTATGCTTAGGGTCATTGTCCTGCTGGAAGGTGAACCTCTGTCCCAGTCTCAAATCTCTGGAAGACTGAAACAGGTTTTCCTAAAGAAATACCCTGTATTTAGTGCCATCCATCAGTCCTTCAATTCTGACCAGTTTCCCAGTCCATGCCAATGAAAAACATCCCCACAGCAGCATGATGCTGCCACCACCATGCTTCACTGTGGGGATAGGGTTCTCGGGGTCATGAGAGGTGTTGGGTTTGTGCCAGACATAGCGTTTTCCTTGATGGAAAAAAACCTCAATTTTAGTCTCTGACCACAGTACCTTCTTCCATATGTTTGGGGAGTCTCCCACATGCCTTTTGGCGAACACCGAACTTGTTTGCTTGTTTTTTTCTTCAAGCAATGGCTTTTCTTCTGGCCACAGTTCCGTAAAGCCCAGCTCTGTGGAGTGTACGGCTTAAAGTAGTCCTATGGACAGATACTCCAATCTCCTGCAGCTCCTTCAGGGTTATCTTTGGTCTCTTTGTTGCCTCTCTGATTAATGACCTCCTTGCCTGGTCCGTTAGTATTGGTGGGCAGCCCTCTGTTGGCAAGTTTGTTGTGGTGCCATTTTCTTTCCGTTTTTTTATAATGGATTTAATGGTTCAAAGTTTCAGATATTTTTTTATAACCTGTAACGGCTGTCGGTGGAAGAAGGTGAGGACCAAAGCGCAGCGTGGTACTTGTTCATGTTATTTATTTAAACTGAACACCATCAAACAAAGAGACAAAAAGCACAACCGAAACAGCTCCGTCAGGTGCAAAACACACTAAACAGAAAATGTAATCACCCACAACTCAAGGGTGAAAACAGGCTGCCTAAGTATGGTTCTCAATCAGGGACAACGATTGACAGCTGCCTCTGATTGAGAACCATACCAGGCCAAACACAGAAATAAGAACATAGACTGCCCACCCAACTCACGCCCTGACCGTACTAAAACAAAGACATAACAAAATAACTAAGGTCAGAACGTGACATAACCCAACCCTGATCTGTACTTCTCCACAACTTTGTCCCTGACCTGTTTGGAGCGCTCCTTTGTCTTCATGGTGCCACGTGCTTAGTGGTGTTGCACACTCTGGGACCTTTCGTAACAGGTGTATATATATACTGAGATCATGTGACACTTAGATTGAACACAGGTGGACTTTATTTCACTAATTATGGGACTTCTGAAGGTAATTGGTTGCACCAGATCTTATTTAGGGGCTTCATAGCAAAGGGGTGAATACATATGCATGCAACAATTTTCTGTTATTTATTTTTTAGAATTATTTTAAACAAGTCGTTTTTTTCATTTAACTTAACCACTTAACTGACAGGTTGTAATAGTTTATCATAAGGTACTCTACCTCGAGACTTTCCTTAATATTAGACATTGCCCACTCGCTGTTATTGACAAATATACACATACTCCTGCCCCTCGCCTTACCAGACGTAGCTTCTCTATCCTGCAAATGCATTTAAAATCATGCCAGCTCTATACTATCTGTGTCCTCGTTCAGCCACGACTCAGTGAAACATAAGATATTACAGTTTTTAACCAGTTGGATATAGGGGGCGCTATTTTAATTTTTGGATGAAAAACATTCCCGTTTTAAACAAGATATTTTGTCACGAAATGATGCTCAACTATGCATATAATTGACAGTTTTGGAAAGAAAACACTCTGACGTTTCCAAAACTGCAAAGATATTGTCTGTGAGTGCCACAGAACTGATGTTACAGGCGAAAACCAGATAAAAATCCAATCAGGAAGTGCCACATTTTTTAAAACCGCCTCATGCCAATCACTCCGTATATGGCTGTGAATGAGTTACGAATGAGCTTACGTTTTCCACGCATTCCCCAAGGTGTCTACAGCATTGTGACGTCTTTTTAGGAATTTCCATTGGAGAATAGCTGTAAGGGACCATATTTGGCGAGTGGTCACATGGTGTCTCCCGGAGAAAATCTCGCGTAAAATACTGAGGTAGCCATTTTTCCAACCACTTCTTATGAGGAAACAATTGCCTCGACGGATATATTATCGAATATATATGTTAAAAACACCTTGAGGATGGATCCTAAACAACGTTTGCCGTGTTTCTGTCGATATTATGGAGCAAATTTTGAAAAATGTTTGGCGTTATAGTTTAAGTATTTTTCGGTCGATTTCTCAGCCAAAACTGATGAACAAACGGGAGCTTTTTCGAAAAAAGGAACATTTGCTATCTAACTGGGAGTCTCCTGAGTGTAAGCATCTGAAGTTCTTCAAAGGTAAATGATTTCATTTGGTTGCTTTTCTTATTTTCGTGAAAATGTTGCCTGCTGCCAGCAGAGCCTAGCATAGCATTATGCCATGCTAAACTTACACAAATGCTTGTCTAGCGTTGGCTGTAACGCATATTTTGAAAATCTGAGATGACAGTGTTGTTATCAAAAGGCTAAGCTTGTGTTTGAATATATTTACTTCATTTCATTTGCGATTTTCATGAAGTTGCGTTATGCTAAAGTATTTGAGGCTATGATTACACTCCCGGATACGGGTTTGCTAGTCGCAAGAAGTTTAAATCATCCATTTTGTTTTCCAATGATTGCACGTTGGCCAATAGATGGTAGTGGAGGTTTACTAACTCGCCTACAAATTCTCAGAAGGTAGCCTGACCTCCACCCCCTTTTTCTCCATATTTTCTTCACGCAAATGACAAGGATTTGGGCCTGTTCCCAAGAAAGCGCAAAATAAGTAAAAAAACAAGTTACAAACAACGCAAAAAAAGCTAACAAAATAGCACAGTTGGTTAGGAGCCTGTAAAACGGCAGCCATCCTCTCCGGCCCAACTCTCTCACTCAGTAGGGATACGATCAATTCAAGATGACTCAACAGTGTCAACTCACCAAATACAATACTTTTTGATGCATCCCACCCGCCACCTTGCCCAACAAGACCCGAAGGCCTCCCTGACTCACATAGCCAGAGCCAGGGATTCAATTGTGATGAAGTCTCAGAGGACTCCTGGCCGAAGCCAAGGATCTGTTCAAGGGAGGACAGTGGAAGTGTCCCCACTCGTAGGGAAGGCACACTCTAACCATCCGAGCTCACTGCCTCCCCGTCTGTTCAAAATAAGTCCCTTGGGACATACAAGGAGTACAGAAAAACCCTTATGCTAAACAGTTTTGCCAGTCGTTTCCTCTGCCCACGACTCACCCCCAATAGACATAGTAGCCTGTCGTTGCCAAACACTTAACCTTCCTCACTTTCCGGGCTGTCATAATGTACGTAGTGATTGTTGTGTATCAAGCTGCCTTCACAGCAGTCGCAGCCTCCAGTATGTTGGAGGCCATTTCTTCCCACACTGTAACATCCAGCAAAAAAGCATTACCATCTTTCACAAACACCTGGTCATTGCAATTCCCAGGCACAAGTGATGCGGCACATTTCTCTGGTGACGTGCCATCCGGTGCTTTTGGCTTCATCATCTAACAGGTCACACAATTTGTGATGCCACTTGATGTAACTATCCTTCCCCGCAGGACACTGCCCGAGAATGTGCGAACAAGACTCAGTTCCAGATAGGCAAATTAACCCCAACCCTAACCATTCCCCGCCCACCCTTCGGCAAATCAGATTACGCCAAAATTTTGCTCCTCCCCACCTATCAGCTGAAACTTCAGTAGAAAGCACCAGTGGTAAGGACTGTTCAACGTTGGTCTGACCATTCAGAATCTATGCATTAAGATTCTTTTGATCAAGCAGACTGGGAAAAGGCTCAGAATAGTTTCGCCGTATACACTGACTCTGTTACTGGGTTCATCAGGAAGTGAATAGAATATTTTGTTCCCACTGTGACAATTAGAACTAATCCAAATCAAAAAACGTGGATAGATGGCAACATTCACTCAAAACTGAAAGTGCGAACCACATTATTTAACTTCTTATGGGCAGGTGGGACGGTAGTGTCCCACCTGGCCAACATCCGGTGAAATTGCAGAGCGCAAAATTCTAACTACAGAATTCTAAATATTTAACTTTCATAAAATCACAAGTGTAATACATCAAAATGAATCCCAAAAGTTACTAATGAACATTTCCAAACAAGTCAAACAAAGTTTTTAATTAAACCTTAGGTGCCCTAAAATGTAAATAAACAATCAAATTTAAGACGGAGAATTTATTACATTTACATTTACATTTAAGTCATTTAGCAGACGCTCTTATCCAGAGCGACTTACAAATTGGTGCATTCACCTTATGACATCCAGTGGAACAGCCACTTTACAATAGTGCATCTAAATCTTTTAAGGGGGGGGGGGTATTCCTTAAAGAGGTGGGGTTTCAGGTGTCTCTACCGGAGAAAAATAACGGTCTCATTCACGCGTCTGGAAACACTACAGCCAAAATGGGAGCCACGTAGAAAAACTACAATTTCTGCCTCATTTTTCCAAAAACCAGCCTGAACCTCTTTCTAAAGACTGTTGACATCTAGTGGAAGCCCTAGGAACTGCAATATGGGAAGACTTCGCCTTATAATAAAAGTGACAGCCATTGAAAATAGTGGTAGGCTGAATTTATTTTTGGGGGGATAGTTTGTCCTTGGGGTTTCGCAGTTTTAGAAACTTTAGAGTGTTTTCTATCCAGATCTACCACTTATATGCATAGCCTAGCTTCTGGGCCTGAGTAACAGGCAGTTTGCTATGGGCATACTTTTCATCCGGAAGTGAAAATACTGCCCCCTACCCAAGAGAGGTTAACCATGGAAAGGTGACTGGGAACACGGACATGTACAAACAGACCAGCTATGACCTCCGTACGGCAATCGAAAAGGGAAAATGACAGTACAGGGACAAAGCGGATATCATGTGGCAGGGACTCCAGACAATCACGGATTATAAAAGTAAAGCCAGGCACGTCGAGGACTCGGATGCCTCACTCCCAGACAAACTAAATACCTTCTTCACTCTTCACTAAATACCTTCTTCAAGTTTGCTGACTCTGTGACGGAAAACAACATCGAGCAGCCAACCAGGGCCCTCACCGCTCACGAGGACTGTATGCTCTCATTCTCCATGGTCGACGTGAGTAAGTAAGTTAACCCTCGCAAGGCTGCCGGCACAGACGACATCCCAGGCATGTGCAGACCACCTGGCTGGAGTGTTTACGGACATATTCAATCTCTCCCTTTCCCAGTCTGTTGTCCTCAATTGCTTCAAGATGTCCACCATTGTTCATGTCCCCAAGAAATTGAAGGGAAGTGAACTAAATGACTCTCACCCCATAGCACTCAATTGTGTCAACATGAAGTGCTTTGCGAGGCTAGTTAAGAATCATATCACCTCCACCTTACCTGACACCATAGACTCACTACACCCATGGACAACACAATCGAAATTGTACTACACACTGCCCTATCCCACCTGTACACCAGAAATACCTATGTAAGAATGCTTTTCATTGTCCACAGCTCAACCTTCAACACCATATTTCCCTCCAAGCTCAGGGTCCTTTGTCTGAACCCCACCCTGTGCAACTGGGTCCTAGACTTCCTGACGGGCCGATCCCAGGTGGTGACCAGGGCGAAAAAACCTCAGCCCGCTGATCCTCAACACGGGAGCCCCACCGGGGTGCACCCATGGCTGCGTGGCCAAGCACGTCTCCAACTCAATCATCAAGTTTGCTGACAACACAACAGTGGTAGGCCTGATTACCAACAATGATGAGACTGCCTACAGGGAGGATTTGATTTTGATATCATTAAGATTTCTTTTAGTCCTCATTTGGACTAATCTTCTAAGAGTCCCTAAACATTAAAATACAATTCAAAATACGATCCCATTTTCACATACACATTGTTACAAACATACATAATACACTAACATATTTAGCAATTGATTCTTCATCTACCATATTTCAGCACAACTTTCCAATGTATTATATGGTTTTAAAGAATTGTTTAAATGTATTTATATAGAATTGTTTATGGTTTGCACAATTAAATGATCACATTTCTTGATTGCTCTGAATCAAAATATTAGTTTGCATATTTCTCTTTTCTGTCTGGAAAACTCATAGATTCTTATAGCCTTTAGCCGTACCCTTGTCCTACTCCTCCTCTGTTCCTCTGGTGATGTAGAGGTTAATCCAGGCCCTGCAGTTCTTAGCTCCACTCCCCAGGCGCTCTCATTTGTTGACTTCTGTAATCGTAAAATCCTTTCATGCATGTTAACATTAGAAGCCTCCTCCCCAGGTTTGTTTTATTCATTGCTTTAGCACACTCTGCCAACCCGGATGTCCTAGCCGTGTCTGAATCCTGGCTTAGGAAGACCACCAAAAACCCTGAAATTTCCATCCTTTACTATAACATTTTCCGACAAGATAGAACTGCCAAAGGGGGCGGAGTGGCAATCTACTGCAGAGACAGCCGGCAGAGTTCTGTCATACTATCCAGGTCTGTGCCCAAACAATTAGAGCTTCTACTTTTAAAAATCCACTTTTCCAGAAACAAGCCTCTCACCATAGCCGCTTGCTATAGACCACCCTCTGCCCCCAGCTGTGCCCTGGACACCATATGTGAGTTGATTGCCCCCCATCTATCTTCAGAGCTAGTGCTGCTAGGTGACGTAAACTGGGTCATGCTTAACACCCCGGCCATCCTACAATCTAAGCTTGATGCCCTCAATCTCACACAAATTACAATGTACCTACCAGGTACAACACCAAATCCGTAAACACGGGCACCCTCATAGATATCATCCTAACCAACTTGCCCTAGTAAATACACCTCTGCTGTCTTCAACCAAGATCTCAGCAATAACTGCCTCATTGCTTGCATCCGTAATGTGTCTACGGTGAAACGACCACCCCGACCATCACTGTCAAATGCTCCCTAAAACACTTCAGCGAGCTGGCCTTTCTAATCGACCTGGCCCTGGTATCCTGGAAGGATATTGACCTCATCCCGTCAGTAGAGGATACCTGGTTATTCTTTAAAAGTGCCTTCCTCACCATCTTTAATAAGCATGCACCATTCAACAAAAATTTGAACCAGGAACAGATATAGCCCTTGATTCACAAAAAAACCTGACTGCCCTTGACCAGCCCAAAAACATCCTGTGGCATACTGAATTAGCATCAAATAGCCCCCGTGATATGCAACTTTTCTGGGAAGTTAGGGACCAATATACACAGGCAGTTAGGAAAGCTAAGGCTAGCTTTTTCAAACAGAAATTTGCATCCTATAGCATGAACTCAAAAATGTTCTGGGACGCTGTAAAGTCCATGGAGAATAAGAGCACCTCCTCCCAGCTGCCCACTGCATTGAGGCTAGGAAATACTGTCATCACCAAAAATTCACAATAATTGAGAATTTCAAGAAGCATTTTTCTACGGCTGGCCACGCTTTCCACCTAGCTACCCCTTCCCCGGTTAACTGTCCTGCACCCCAGCAGGGGCAGCAACTTGCCCAAGTCTCCACCATTTCTCCTTCACCCAAATCCAGATAGCTGATGTTCTGAAAGAGCTGCAAAATCTGGACCCCTACAAATCAGTCGGGCTAGACATTCTGGACCCTCTATTTCTAAAATGATCTGCCGAAATTGTAGCAACCCCTATTACTAGGCTGTTCAACCTCTCTTTCGTATCTTCTGAGATCCCCAAAGATTGGAATGCTGCCGTGGTCATTCCCCTCTTCAAACGGGGAGACACTCTAGATGCAAACTGCTACAGACCTATGTCTATCCTACCCTGCCTTTCTAAGGTCTTCGAAAGCCAAGTTAACAAACAGATCGCTGACCATTTTGAATCCCACCGTAACTTCTCCACTATGCAATATGGTTTCCGAGCTGGTCATGGGTGCACCTCAGCCACGCTCAAGGTCCTATAACAACATCATAACTGCCATCGATAAGAGACAATACTGTACCGCCGTATTCATCGACCTGGCCAAGGCTTTCGACTCTGTCAATCACCACATTCTTATCGGCAGACTAAACAGCCTTGGATTCTCAAATGACTGCCTCGCCTGGTACACCAACTACTTCACTGTGGTCCTGTGGTCCAGACCTCTGGCAGTCTCTATGGGGGTGCCACAGGGTTCAATACTCAGGTCGACTCTTTTCTCTGTATATATCAATGATGTCGCTCTTGCTGCTGGTGATTCTTTGATCCACCTCTATGCAGACGACACCATTCTGTATACTTCTGGCCCTTCTTTGGACACAGTGCTAACTAACCTCCAGACGATCTTCAATGCCATACAACTCTCCTTCTGTGGCCTCCAACAGTTCTTAAATGCAAGTAAAACTAAATGCATGCTCTTCAACCAATCACTGCCTGCACCTGCCCGCGTGTCCAGCATCACTACTCTGGAATGTTCTGATTTAGAAATTGTGGACAACTACAAATACCTACGTGTCTGTTTAGACTGTAAACTACTTCCAGACCCACATCAAGCATATCCAATACAAAATTAAATCTAGAATCGGCTTCCTATTTCGCAACAAAGCATCCTTCACTCATGCTGCCAAACATACCCTCGTAAAACTGACTATCCTACGGATCCTCGAAGTCGGATCCTCGACTTCGGCAATGTCCTTCTGTAGCTCAGTTGGTAGAGCATGGCGCTTGTAACGCCAGGGTAGTGGGTTCGATTCCCGGGACCACCCATACGTAGAATGTATGCACACATGACTGTAAGTCGCTTTGGATAAAAGCGTCTGCTAAATGGCATATATTATTATTTACAAAATAGCCTCCAACACACTACTCAACAAAGTGGGTGCAGTCTATCACAGTGCCATCTGTTTTTTGTCACCTAAGCCCCATATATTACCCACCACTGCGACCTGTATGCTTTCGTTGGCTGGCCCTCGCTTCATACTCGTCGCCAAACCCACTGGCTCCAGGTCATCTACAAGTCTTTGCTAGGTAAACCCCCACCTTATTTCAGTTCACTGGTCACCAAAGCAGCACCCACCCGCAGCACGCGCTCCAGCAGGTATATTTCACTAGTCAACCCCAAAGCCAATTCCTCCTTTTGCCGCCTTACCTTCCAGTTCTCTGCTGCCAATGGCTGGAATGAACAGCAAAAATCACTGAACCTGGAGACTCATGTCTCCCTCACTAACTTCAAGCACCTGCTATCAGAGCAGCTCACAGATCATTGCACCTGTACATAGCCCATCCAACTGCCTCATCCCCATACTGTATTTATTTATTTATTTTGCTCTTTCGCACCCCAGTATCTGTACTTGCACATTCATCTTCTGCACATCTTTCACTCCAGTGTTTAATTGCTATATCGTAATTACCTCGCCACTATGGCTTATTTATTGCCTTACTCCATTTATCTTACCTCATTTGTACACACTATATAGAGACTATTTTTTCTACTGTATTATTGACTGTATGTTTTGTTTATTCTATGTGTAACTCTACTCTATGTGTAACTCTATGTTGTTGTATGTCAAACTGCTTTGCTTGATCTTGGCCAGGTCACACTTGTAAATGAGAACTTGTTCTGAACTAGCCTACCGGGGTAAATAAAGGTAAAATAAAAAATTAAAAAATAGATGGTGGAAAATCCATTCCTAGTATTTACTGAATGGTTGTCTCTTACCAACTGAATTCTGTTGTGAATAGAGTTTGGCTGTTTTAAATGGTGTATATTATTGAATAACATAAGTGTGTTTTTTTTCAATTATCTTGTTGATTGATGACCAACCAAGAGCATTGCTTATGACTACAACAGAAAAGCCATATCTCCACCTTAAAACAATCCTTGCTGCTTTGTTCTGTTCAATTGCGGATACATTTCCCCAGACCACAGAACAGTCGTTTACCTGACTCCCAAGTAATGCTTGTGTTATTTGCTTAATAATCTTTCCTGGTAAATATTTAGCTATCCTTCTGAGCATGCATGCTGTTTTAATATTTGTTTTACATAGATGAGTTATTTGAAATGACCATGATAAGCAGTTATCTAGTTGCAATCCCAGTAGTTAGGTTTCTGTCACTTCCTGAATTTGTAATCCTCCCATACTTAATCGTATCCCATGTTGTGTTGACCTTTTCCTAGTGGAACATACCAACATAACTTTGGTTTTCTTGGTGTTTAAAACAAGTTTGTTCCGGGAAATCCGGTCACTCCCTGACCGTAGAGAGCCTTTTAATGTTTCTATTTGGTTTGGTCAGGGTGTGATTTGGGGTGGGTGTTTGGCCCGGTGTGGTTCTCAATCAGAGGCAGCTGTCTATCATTGTCTCTGATTGGGAACCATACTTAGGTAGACCTTTTTCTCTCCTTTCTTTGTGGGAGGTTGACTTTGTTTTGGGCACATAGCCTTTGAGCTTCACGGTTTGTTTTTGTAGTGTTATTTGTTTTGTTCGGCATCATTTTGATTAATAAATGAAAATGTACGCTCACCACACTGCACCTTGGTCCTCTTCTTTCAACAGCCATGACAAATCTACTCCCTGATATTTACAAATCTACTTGTAGAGCTGTTGAACCAATGGTCCTGCTGTATACATTGTAGATTGTATATCTGCAAATATTGTAGCTTGAGTTTCAGGTAAGGCATAAGAAAGGTTGTTGGTATATATTAAGTAAAGAAGTGGCCCAAGGCAGCTGCCCTGCAATATACCACATTTTAAAGCATGAGGGGAAGAAAATGAAGCATTGATATAGTAGGTGGACTGTTTCCCGTCAGTTAATGCTACCTCCTTAAAACCGTAATGCATTATTTTGTCAAAATGATTTAATGAGCCACTAAATCAAATGCTAAAACACTAAAAATAGTACACCCACAAACCTGTCATTATCCATAGCATTGAGCCACTGGTCAGTCATGTCAACCAATGCAGTGGTAGTGGAATGGTGTTTGCGATAAGCATGCTGATTGGCTGTAATCAGATCATTCTTTTCCAAGGTACTCCCATATTTGTCTACCCACAATACCCTCCAATAACTTACTGAGTAAAGGGAGTAGACTAATTGGTTGACTATTGGCAGGAGTAATGGGTTCATTGCTGTCTTTCGGAATAGGACACAGTTTCACATGCTTCCATACATTTGCAAACATCCCTTTTTCCAGTGACCTATTAAATATATATTTCAGTGGAGCTGCAATCTGGGGAGCAGCGTAGCGAAATACATTTTTTTCCATAAGATCATAACCTGTAGATTTACCATCAGGTAATGACTTCAATAGGGTCAACACCTCCTCTACTGACACCATTTGTAGACTAAAAGAGCAGGTTTGGTTTGTTGCTCATAATATGATCGTCAATCCATTGGACAATAGCTTGTTTGGAAGAATGTGTGTTTGCATTATCGTTCAGTAAATACATTTTCTTTGTAAATAAAATCTGCAAAATGATTGGCAACATCAGCTGGTTTTGTTATTATTCTCCCGCCAACCTCCACACTAGATGGGCATGATGAGATAGATGTACCAAGTAAGCCCTTAACTGTATTCATTACCTTTCCAAAATCATTTTTACAATCAACAAAAGCATTTTCGTAAAATAATGTTTTTTTCTTAGGAGTTTCTTACAATTTCTTTCCTCAACTTCAATCTGCCTGCCCTCCAGGACATCTACAGCACCGGGTGTCACAGGAAGTCCAATAAGATCATTAAAGACTGCTGTCCATTACATACACTTAGGTTGGAGTCATTAAAAGTCAATTTTCAACCACTAAACAAATTTCTTGTTAACAAACTATAATTTTGGCAAGTCAGTTAGGACATCTACTTTGTGCATGACACAGTCATTTTTCCAACAATTGTTAACAGATGGATTATTTCACGTTTAACTCACTGTATCACAATTCCAGTGGGACAGAAGTTTACATAGACTAAGTTGACTGTGCCTTTAAACAGCTTGGAAAATTCCTGAAAAATATTATGGCTATAGAAGCTTCTGATAGGCTAATTTACATAATTTGACATAAGGTGGAGGTGTACCTGTGGATGTATTTCAAGGCCTACCGTCAAACTCAGTGCCCCTTTGCTTGACATCATGGGAAAATAAAAATAAATCAGCCAAGACATCGGAAATGGTAGATCTCCACAAATCTTGTTCATCCTTGGGAGCCATTTCCAAATGCCTGAAGGTACCACATTCCTCTGTACAAACAATACTACGCAAGCATAAACACCATGGGACCACACAGCCGTCATACTGCTCAGGAAGGAGACACGTTCTGTCTCCTAGAGATGGACGCACTTTGATGCTAAAATTGCAAATCAATCTCAGAACAATAGCAAAGGACCTTGTGAAGATGCTGGAGGAAACAGGTACAAAAGTATCAATATCTACAGTAAAACAAGTCCAATATCGACATAATCTGAAAGGCCGCTCAGCAAGGAAGAAGCCACTCCTCCAAAACCACCATAAAAATGCCAGACTACGGTTTGCAACAGCACATGGGGACAAAGATCAAACTTTTTGGAGAAATGTCCTGAAACAAAAATAAAACTGTTTGGCCATAGTGACCATCGTTGTTTGGAGGAAAAAAAGGGAGGCTTGCAAGACGAAGAACACCATCCCAACTGTGAAGCACAGGGGTGGCAGCATGATGTTGTAGGGGTGCTTGCTACCGGAGGGACTGGTGCAAAATAGATGGCATCATGAGGTTGGGAAAATTATGTGAATTTGTTGAAGCAACATCTCAAGACATCAATCAGGAAGGTAAAGCTTGGTTGCAAATGGGTCTTCCAAATGGACAATGACCCCAAGCATACTTCCAAAGTTGTGGCAAAATGGCTTAAGGACAACAAAGTCACGGTATTCGTGGCCATCACAAAGCCCTGACCTCAATCCCATAGAAAATTTGAGGGCAGAACTGAAAAAGCGTGTACGAGCAAGGAGGCCTACAAACCTGACTCAGTTACACCAGCTCTGTCAGAAGGAATGAGCCAAAATTCACCAAACTTATTGTGGGAAGCTTGTGGAATGCTACCCGAAATGTTTGACCCAAGTTCAACAATTTAAAGGCAATGCAACCAAATATTAATTGAGTGTATGTAAACTTCTGACACACTGGGAATGTGATGATAGAAATAAGAGCTGAAATAAATCATTCTCTCTACTATTATTCTGACATTTCACATTCTTAAAATAAAGTGGTGATCCTAACTGACCCAAAACAGGGAAGTTTTACTTGGATTAAAAGTCAGAAATGGTGAAAAACTGAGTTTAAATGTATTTGTCTAAGGTGTATGTAAACTTCCAACTTCAATGGTATGTATTATTTATTTATATGTTGCTGTCTGCATGTATTGGCCCTGGGGTCAGGAATCCGTAATAATGTTCATCTAACCCACATGCCCTAATATTCTAACAAGTGTATAAATATTCTATTTAATTGTGGGGTTCTTATATAATTATTTTTAAGAACTTCACAGGTACACTGGAACCTACAGTGAAGCTTCAGCCTGACTTGCTAGAAGAAAATCAACATTTTTGCATGATATATAATCTGTATAGTAAATACTGCTCTGCTACAGAGATAACGTAGACAGATGAAAGTTTACATAAAAATATCAACCTCTACCTCTCGGTTGAACATAACACAGCTTTGTAATGAACTATTTTCATATTTCAATGCATTGAGATGAAATGTTTTACATTCAACCATTTCAATTGTGCTGTTACAGTACACTGTATAGACTATAGACCCATCAATCAATTCAACATTAGATCAACTCTAGATGTACACTATGCAGAGAAGATCCAGAGCAAGTACAACACTTCCCATCTGCCAACATTCAATCGCCTTAAGGAATTTCAATCTCAAGGTTATGTAAAGAACAGTGGACATGTAACGGCATGTAGAAAAAAAATTGTAAGCTCAGTAAGTCTTCTAATATTTGGAACACTTTGTGTCCTCCTGTCATATTCTATCAGATGTTCTCTACAATGAGAACAAACTAGAGCACTGCAGCAAAGTTTGGAAAACTGATGTTTCTGTGTGGTTATACAAGCTATGTCATAACAAACATACCTCTAATATAATGATTGGTTAACACTTTATTTGGATAGTCCATCTACAGACTATCAGTACCTAACCCTAGCTATCTACTAACCCTAACCCTAACGTTAACCCTTATCCTAACCCTAACCCTAAACCTAACCCTAACCTTACCACTTACTCTAGCCCTAACCTTAACCCAAACAAGCCGTTGCGTACCAACAGATAATTTGTTGATAGTATGACCATCTGTACTGCATCTAAAAATGAACTATCCAAGTAAAGTTTGACCAAAGTTTGTCTACAAAGATAACTAGCACAGGGTAATGAGAAATCCTGTCTGACAGATATAATAACTAGGTACTGAATACATCATCATGACTTCTGTGTCTGATTTGGAGCACGTTATCACGTGTAAGAGGTGGGTGCGCTCTTCTTCTGATGCCTCATGAATATTCAACGTTGGATTTTCCCTGTCATGTCATGCATATATCTGTGCTTTGGCGTGTAAGATGAATCCTTTGCACATAAGTATTGAGATTCATCAAAGCAACAATCACTCAAACCAAACATTGGCTTGATATCCTAGTTATGCACAGGGTATACAAAACACGTGCTCTTTCCATGACATAGACTGACCAGGTGAATCCAGGTGAAAGCTATAATCACATTTTTTATGTCACAAATTAAATCCCCTTCAATCAGTGTACCTGAGGGCTAAGAGACAGGTTAAATAAGTGTTTTTTAGCCTTGAGACAATTGAGAAATGGATTGTGTGTGTGTGTGCCATTCAGAGGATGAATGAGAAAGACAAAATATTTATAACTTCCTTTGAATGAGGTATGGTAGTAGGTGCCAGGCCCACTGGTTTGTGTCAAGAACTGCAACGCTGCTGGGATTTTCACACTCAACAGTTTCCCATGTGTATCAAGAATGGTCCACCACCCAAAGGACATCCAGCCAACTTGACACAACTGTGGGAAACATTGGAGTCAACATGGGCCAGCATCCCTGTGGAACGCTTTCGAATCCTTGCAGAGTCCATGCCCTGATGAATTAATGCTGCTCTGAGGGGAAAAGGGGGTGCAACTCAATATTAGGAAGGTGTTCCTAATGTTGTGTACACTCAGTGCTTATCTCACGTTGGGTTTCAAGTGAGACGATGCCCAGCCTTTTCCTAGTCCTCATCCTGCCCTTAACTGTCTACCAATCCACGCAACTGTTTCTAAAGAAAATGTCATCATAACAGAACGAGGCACTTTCCCAGCACAAAGGGAAGCGTCCCATCAGATTTGATTCTTATCAGTATTTTACTAGTATATTATACCATTTTAGCCTGAGGGGGAGTGTCTCCTTGCCTTTTATTAAATCAAGTCAGAGGCTGACACACACCGGCAGGTTTTGAGAGGTTCCACTGGCTGCCTGCTGGATTGCAGGATGGCATTCAGGCCCCTGCTGAGCCCTGGCTGCTCAGCCAATATATCATAATCCAATCTCCCACTCCCAGCTAGAGGAGAGGAGAAGAAGCCCGCTCCCCAGCCACTCTCCCCTAGGCCCTGTAGAGCAAATGCTGAGCTTACAGGCATGCTCGCCACAACACCAGCAGCAGGAAACTATTATATATGTGAATGGAAATTTGAATGTATTCAGTCAAATGTAGTGTGGATAAACCAATGTGTTTACAGCCAAACTGCATATTGCATTGAGTAATCAATGGAATGGGCTCCCTTGAAGGATTCATAATAACCCTGCATTTTACTGAGGCAACGGATGCATGTAATCTTCATTAAGGCAAAGCAAGACCTGCAAAGGGAGAGAGAATCTTCAGCAGCGATCATAGATGATCATATCCAGGAAGGGGAAAGAAACTGGCATGTAACCAACTGCTGCAAGTCCTTAATCACATGAATTTCTTTGTCAAAGGCAAACATTCACGTCCCCAGACAGAGCAATTTGCATCCATAGCACAAAACAATGTCTTAGAGCTTGCATGCTAATTAAAGTTTGCTATTTGGCCAGGTTATTGGTTATTGTATTGGCAAAATGGTGACCACTGCACACATTTGCATCCACAAATCTATAATGTTATTGATTGTTATCATTTTTTTGCATCATGCAACTGTTATGAAATGAGTGTTGACAGAATAGAAATAGGTTATTTTAATGTTAAGTGTTAAGGGTTAGTAGATGGCCTTAGTAGATGGCCATCTACATTCCTGTGAGTTCACAAGAGAGACTTACTGGCAGATCGCTGGTTAAAATGAAAACTGGTGTGATTGAGCACAGTGTGTTTAACCATGTATGACACCTTAACGTCAACAACGCTGTAGAATTACCAACAATGTTTATTTTTTCAGGTATCAAATTCATTTGAATAAGGAATGGAGCTTTCTAAATCCAATCAGTCTTATTCTGGAATTGGACTGTACCCTCTTACTCTGATCATTTCATGCATGACTGAAAGTCAATCTATAAATCTGTAAAATTGAATCCCCCATAGGTCAATCGGATAACTGTGCACCCCTGAGCAAAATTATATTTGGTAATTACTGTAACCAAATGGAGTACAGTTAATATCTTCACTGATTATCAATGAGGCTCTTATTTTGCAAATACAATTGATTCAGCTTGATAATCTAATAATACAACATTTGCATTATGATGGAATATAAGGTGTCCCAAAGTGATTCAATGAATGACATGTATGTGATGTAAGATTGATAAGCAACTCTTGGGGATATTCAAGTTCACATTAAATGTTTTCAAACTTGGGTAATGTTCAAGTATCAAGACAATGTCACTACCACTGAAAAGAATATGGAGGTCATAAATTGAAGAGCGAGTGTATCATGGCTAATAATGTAGATAGTTCGCAGAGCTTCAAATACCCAATTTGTATCCAAGAGCAAAAGACAGAATACAACGAAAATGTATGTAAGTTTATCACCTTGACATTTTGTCACATTTATTGAGCTTCAATGCATGGGTTTAGCAAATAACTGACAATGGAAAAAATATCAACCATCTATATCCCTAGGACTTCCTCATGTTTAAAACATTGTCTACCCACATAGCACATAGCTATATATTATATTTAACAATATACTGTTTATTCCCACTCAACTGGCGTCACAAACTGTTTATCATTCCAGAACACCGGCTATAGGCCTCACTTGACATGATACAAGCGGTGCAATTTATCCTTGTAGAAACGCAAAAACACTGTCATCCATAACAAAACCAGACAAACATTTGTGAATATAGCAAGACAAATCACCTGTCACTCAGTATATGAGACAGGAGATACCTGGTGTTATGAGGAGCTACACCATCAGCAGACAGGAGATACCTGGTGTTATGAGGAGCTACACCATCAGCAGACAGGAGATATCTGGTGTTATGAGGAGCTACACCATCAGCAGACAGGAGATATCTGGTGTTATGAGGAGCTACATCACTTTTTGCAAGTCCTGTCTGGTCCAGCGACAGTGGGTCTGTGCCCATAGGCGACGTTGTTGCCGGTGATGTCTGGTGAGGACCTGCCTTACAACAGGCCTACAAGCCCTCAGTCCAGCCTCTCTCAGCCTATTGCGGACAGTCTGAGCACTGATGGAGGGATTGTGTGTTCCTGGTGTAACTCGGGTAGTTGTTGTTGCCGTCCTGTACCTGTCCCGCAGGTGTGATGTTCGGATATACCAATCCTGTGCAGGTGTTGTTTCACGTGGTCTGCCACTGCGAGGACGATCAGCTGTCCGTCCTGTCTCCCTGTACCGCTGTCTTAGGCGTCTCACAGTACGGACATTGTCATTTATTGCCCTGGCCACAAATGCAGGTGTAATGAATCTCTTCGTCGTCTGAGGAGGAGTAGGAAGGATCGGACCAATATGCAGCGTGGTAAGTGTCCATGTTAATTAATTATTAGACTGAACACACAAAACAAAATAACAAAGTGAAAGGAAGAAACGAAACAGTTCTGTCAGGTGAATACACAAAACAGAAAACAACTACCCACAAATCATATTGGGAACACAGGCTACCTAAGTATGGTTCTCAATCAGAGACAAAGATTGACAGCTGCTTCTGATTGAGAACCATACCAGGCCAAAAGCAGAAATATAAAACCTAGAACCTAAAACCTGACCAAACTAAAACAGAGACATAGAAAAGGAACTAATTTCAGGATGTGACAGCAGTCCTCATGCCTCCATGCAGCATGCCTAAGGCACATTCATGCAGGTGAGCAGGGACCCTGGGAATCGTCCTTTTGGTGTTTTTCATAGTCAGTAGAAAAGCCTCTTTAGTGTCCTACGCTTTCATAACTGTGACCTTAACTGCCTACTGTCTGTAATCTGTTAGTGTCTTAATGACCATTCCACAGGTGCATGTTCATTAATTGTTTATGATTCACTGAACAAGCATGGGAAATAGTATTGAAACACTTTACAATGAAGATCTGTGAAGTTGTTTGGATTATATGAATTATCATTGAAAGACAGGGTCCTGAAAAAGGGAAGTTTCCTTTCTTGCTGAGTTTATAAGACGAGCAGACAGGAGATCCCAGGTGTTATGAGGACCTGTACTATCAGCAGACGGAGATATCTGGCATTATGAGGACCTATAGTATCAGCAGACAGGAGATCCCAGGTGTTATGAGGACCTGTACTATCAGCAGACAGAGATATCTGGCATTATGAGGACCTATAGTATCAGCAGACAGGAGATACCAGGTGTTATGAGGACCTGTACTATCAGCAGACAGGAGATATCTGGCATTATGAGGACCTATAGTATCAGCAGACAGGAGATATCTGGCGTTATGAGGACCTATAGTATCAGCAGACAGGAGATATCTGGTGTTATGAGGACCTGTAGTATCAGCAGACAGGAGATATCTGGTGTTATGAGGACCTATAGTATCAGCAGACAGGAGATATCTGGTGTTATGAGGACCTGTACTATCAGCAGACAGGAGATATCTGGTGTTATGAGGACCTATAGTATCAGCAGACAGGAGATATCTGGCATTATGAGGACCTATAGTATCAGCAGACAGGAGATATCTGGCATTATGAGGACCTATAGTATCAGCAGACAGGAGATATCTGGTGTTATGAGGACCTGTACTATCAGCAGACAGGAGATATCTGGTGTTATGAGGACCTATAGTATCAGCAGACAGGAGATACCTGGTGTTATGAGGACCTATAGTATCAGCAGACAGGAGATATCTGGTGTTATGAGGACCTGTACTATCAGCAGACAGGAGATATCTGGCATTATGAGGACCTATAGTATCAGCAGACAGGAGATACCTGGTGTTATGAGGACCTGTACTATCAGCAGACAGGAGATATCTGGCATTATGAGGACCTATAGTATCAGCAGACAGGAGATACATGGTGTTATGAGTACCTATAGTATCAGCAGACAGGATATATCTGGTGTTATGATGAACTATCAGCAGACAGGAGATACCTGGTGCTACTGGGAACTATAAGATTAGCAGACAAGATATATCTGGTGTGATGAGGACCTATAGCATTAGCAGAAAGGAGATATCTGGTGTTATGAGGACCTGTTGTATCAGCAGACAGGAGATAGCTGGTGTTATGAGGACCTATACTATCAGCAGACAGGAGATATCTGGTGTTATGAGGACCTGTTGTACTATCAGCAGACAGGAGATATCTGGTGTTATGAGGACCTGTACTATCAGCAGACGGAGATATCTGGCATTATGAGGACCTATAGTATCAGCAGACAGGAGATATCTGGTGTTATGAGGACCTATACTATCAGCAGACAGGAGATATCTGGTGTTATGAGGACCTGTTGTACTATCAGCAGACAGGAGATATCTGGTGTTATGAGGACCTATAGTATCAGCAGACAGGAGATAGTACCAGCAGACAGGAGATATCTGGTGTCATGAGGACCTGTACTATCAGCAGACAGGAGATATCTGGTGTTATGAGGACCTGTACTATCAGCAGACAGGAGATATCTGGCATTATGAGGACCTATAGTATCAGCAGACAGGAGATATCTGGTGTTATGAGGACCTGTACTATCAGTAGACAGGAGATATCTGGCATTATGAGGACCTATAGTATCAGCAGACAGGAGATACATGGTGTTATGAGTACCTATAGTATCAGCAGACAGGACATATCTGGTGTTATGATGAACTATCAGCAGACAGGAGATACCTGGTGTTACGGGGAACTATAAGATTAGCAGACAAGATATATCTGGTGTTATGAGGACCTATAGCATTAGCAGAAAGGAGATATCTGGTGTTATGAGGACCTGTTGTATCAGCAGACAGGAGATAGCTGGTGTCCTTATGAGGACCTGTTGTATTAGCAGACAGGAGATGACTATCAGCAGACAGGAGATATCTGGTGTTATGAGGACCTATAGTATCAGCAGACAGGAGTTACCTGATGTACTATCAGCAGACAGGAGATATCTGGTGTTATGAGGACCTGTACTATCAGCAGACGGAGATATCTGGCATTATGAGGACCTATAGTATCAGCAGACAGGAGATATCTGGTGTTATGAGGACCTATACTATCAGCAGACAGGAGATATCTGGTGTTATGAGGACCTGTTGTACTATCAGCAGACAGGAGATATCTGGTGTTATGAGGACCTATAGTATCAGCAGACAGGAGATATCTGGCATTATGAGGACCTATAGTATCAGCAGACAGGAGATATCTGGTGTTATGAGGACCTGTACTATCAGCAGACAGGAGATATCTGGTGTTATGAGGACCTGTACTATCAGCAGACAGGAGATATCTGGCATTATGAGGACCTATAGTATCAGCAGACAGGAGATATCTGGTGTTATGAGGACCTGTACTATCAGTAGACAGGAGATATCTGGCATTATGAGGACCTATAGTATCAGCAGACAGGAGATACATGGTGTTATGAGTACCTATAGTATCAGCAGACAGGATATATCTGGTGTTATGATGAACTATCAGCAGACAGGAGATACCTGGTAGTTAGCAGACAGGGAACTATAAGATTAGCAGACAAGAGATATCTGGTGTTATGAGGACCTATAGCATTAGCAGAAAGGAGATATCTGGTGTTATGAGGACCTGTTGTATTCAGCAGACAGGAGATATCTGGTTATGAGGTCCTTAGCAGACCTGTAGGTATCAGCAGACAGGAGATACCTGGTGAGGTTATCAGCAGAGGACCTGTTGTATTCAGCAGACAGGAGATATCTGGTGTTATGAGAAACTATAGTATCAGCAGACAAGATATTTCTGGTGTTATGAGGACCTATAGTATCAGCAGACAGGAGATACCTGATGTTATTAGGACCTATAGTATCAGCAGACAGGAGATACCTGGTGTTATTAGGACCTATAGTATCAGCAGACAGGAGATACCTGGTGTTATGAGGACCTATACTATCAGCAGACAGGAGATATCTGGTGTTATGAGGACCTATAGTATCAGCAGACAGGAGATACCTGGTGTTATGAGGACCTATAGTATCAGCAGACAGGAGATATCTGGTGTTATGAGGACCTGTAGTATCAGCAGACAGGAGATATCTGGTGTTATGAGGACCTATAGTATCAGCAGACAGGAGATATCTGGCAGGATACCTATGTTATTAGGACCTATAGTATCAGCAGACAGGAGATATCTGGTGGACCTGAGGACCTGTACTGGTGTTATGAGTAGTACAGCAGAGATATCTGGCATTATGAGGACCTATAGTATCAGCAGACAGGAGATACCTGGTGTTATGAGGACCTATAGTATCAGCAGACAGGAGATATCTGGTGTTATGATGAACTGTTATGAGAAACTATAGTATCAGCAGACAGGAGATACCTGGTGTTATTAGGACCTATAGTATCAGCAGACAAGATATATCTGGTGTTATGAGGACCTATAGCTATCAGCAGAAAGGAGATATCTGGTGTTATGAGGACCTGTTGTATCAGCAGACAGGAGATATCTGGTGTTATTAGGACCTATAGTATCAGCAGACAGGAGATACCTGGTGTTATGAGGACCTGTTGTATTAGCAGACAGGAGATGACTGGTGTTATGAGAAACTATAGTATCAGCAGACAAGATATTTCTGGTGTTATGAGGACCTATAGTATCAGCAGACAGGAGTTACCTGATGTTATTAGGACCTATAGTATCAGCAGACAGGAGATATCTGGTGTTATGAGAAACTATAGTATCAGCAGACAAGATATTTCTGGTGTTATTAGGACCTATAGTATCAGCAGACAGGAGATATCTGGTGTTATTAGGACCTATAGTATCAGCAGACAGGAGATACCTGGTGTTATTAGGACCTATAGTATCAGCAGACAGGAGATATCTGGTGTTATGAGGACCTATACTATCAGCAGACGGGAGATATCTGGCATTATGAGGACCTATAGTATCAGCAGACGGGAGATATCTGGTGTTATGAGGACCTGTATATCAGCAGACAGGAGATATCTGGTGTTATGAGGACCTATAATATCAGCAGACAGGAGATACCTGGTGTTATTAGGACCTATAGTATCAGCAGACAGGAGATACCTGGTGTTATTAGGACCTATAGTATCAGCAGACAGGAGATACCTGGTGTTATGAGGACCTGTACTATCAGCAGACAGGAGATATCTGGTGTTATGAGGACCTGTACTATCAGCAGACAGGAGATATCTGGTGTTATGAGGACCTATAATATCAGCAGACAGGAGATACCTGGTGTTATTAGGACCTATAGTATCAGCAGACAGGAGATACCTGGTGTTATTAGGACCTATAGTATCAGCAGACAGGAGATACCTGGTGTTATTAGGACCTATACTATCAGCAGACAGGAGATATCTGGCATTATGAGGACCTATAGTATCAGCAGACAGGAGATACCTGGTGTTATTAGGACCTATAGTATCAGCAGACAGGAGATACCTGGTGTTATTAGGACCTATAGTATCAGCAGACAGGAGGTGCCTGGTGTTATAATGACCTATAGCATTAGCCGACAGAAGATGCCTGGTGTTATGAGGACCAATAGCATCAGCAGACAGGAGATATCTGGTGTTATGAGGACCTGTACTATCAGCAGACAGGAGATATCTGGTGTTATGAGGACCTATAATATCAGCAGACAGGAGATACCTGGTGTTATTAGGACCTATAGTATCAGCAGACAGGAGATACCTGGTGTTATTAGGACCTATAGTATCAGCAGACAGGAGATACCTGGTGTTATTAGGACCTATAGTATCAGCAGACAGGAGATACCTGGTGTTATTAGGACCTATACTATCAGCAGACAGGAGATATCTGGCATTATGAGGACCTATAGTATCAGCAGACAGGAGATACCTGGTGTTATTAGGACCTATAGTATCAGCAGACAGGAGATACCTGGTGTTATTAGGACCTATAGTATCAGCAGACAGGAGGTGCCTGGTGTTATGATGACCTATAGCATTAGCCGACAGAAGATGCCTGGTGTTATGAGGACCAATAGCATCAGCAGACAGGAGATACGTGGTGTTATTAGGACCTATAGTATCAGCAGACAGGAGATATCTGGCATTATGAGGACCTATAGTATCAGCAGACGGGAGATATCTGGCATTATGAGGACCTATAGTATCAGCAGACAGGAGTTACGTGATGTTATGAGGACCTATAGTATCAGCAGACAGGAGATACCTGGTGTTATGAGGACCTATAGTATCAGCAGACAGGAGATATCTGGTGTTATGAGGACCTATAGTATCAGCAGACAGGAGTTACCTGATGTTATTAGGACCTATAGTATCAGCAGACAGGAGATATCTGGTGTTATTAGGACCTATAGTATCAGCAGACAGGAGTTACCTGATGTTATTAGGACCTATAGTATCAGCAGACAGGAGATATCTGGTGTTATGAGGACCTGTACTATCAGCAGACGGGAGATATCTGGCATTATGAGGACCTATAGTATCAGCAGACAGGAGATATCTGACCTATAGTTATGAGGACCTGTACTATCAGCAGACAGGAGATATCTGGTGTTATGAGGACCTATAGTATCAGCAGACAGGAGATACATGGTGTTATGAGGACCTATAGTATCAGCAGACAGGAGATATCTGGTGTTATGAGGACCTGTACTATCAGCAGACAGGAGATATCTGGCATTATGAGGACCTATAGTATCAGCAGACAGGAGATACATGGTGTTATGAGGACCTATAGTATCAGCAGACAGGAGATATCTGGTGTTATGAGGACCTGTACTATCAGCAGACAGGAGATATCTGGCATTATGAGGACCTATAGTATCAGCAGACAGGAGATATCTGGTGTTATGAGGACCTATAGTATCAGCAGACAGGAGATATCTGGTGTTATGAGGACCTATAGTATCAGCAGACAGGAGATATCTGGTGTTATGAGGACCTGTACTATCAGCAGACAGGAGATATCTGGCATTATGAGGACCTATAGTATCAGCAGACGGGAGATATCTGGCATTATGAGGACCTATAGTATCAGCAGACAGGAGATATCTGGTGTTATGATGAACTATCAGCAGACAGGAGATACCTGGTGTTACGGGGAACTATAAGATTAGCAGACAAGAGATACCTGGTATTATGAGGACCTGAAGTATCAGCAGACGGGATATACCTGGTGTTATGAGGACCTATAGCATTAGCAGAAAGGAGATATCTGGTGTTATGAGGACCTGTTGTATTAGCAGACAGGAGATGACTGGTGTTATGAGAAACTATAGTATCAGCAGACAAGATATTTCTGGTGTTATTAGGACCTATAGTATCAGCAGACAGGAGTTACCTGATGTTATTAGGACCTATAGTATCAGCAGACAGGAGATATCTGGTGTTATTAGGACCTATAGTATCAGCAGACAGGAGATAACTGGTGTAATGAGGACCTGTAGTATCAGCAGACAGGAGGTGCCTGGTGTTATGATGACCTATAGCATTAGCTGACAGAAGATGCCTGGTGTTATGAGGACCTATAGCATCAGCAGACAGGAGATACGTGGTGTTATGAGGACCTGTAGTATAAGCAGACAAGAGATACCTGGTATTATGAGGACCTATAGCATTAGCCGACAGAAGATGCCTGGTGTTATGAGGACCTATAGTATCAGCAGACAGGAGATACGTGGTATTATGAGGACCTGTAGTATAAGCAGACAAGAGATACCTGGTATTATGAGGACATATAGCATTAGCCGACAGAAGATGCCTGGTGTTATGAGGACCTATAGCATCAGCAGACAGGAGATACGTGGTGTTATGAGGACCTGTAGTATAAGCAGACAAGAGATACCTGGTATTATGAGGACCTATAGTATCAGCAGACAGGAGATACCTGGTGTTATTAGGACCTATAGTATTAGCAGACAGGAGTTACCTGATGTTATTAGGACCTATAGTATCAGCAGACAGGAGATACCTGGTGTTATGGGGAACTATTAGCAGACAGGAGATACCTGGTATTATCAGGACCTATAGTATCAGCAGACAGTATATATCTGGTGTTTTGAGGACCTATAGTATCAGCAGGCAGGAGATACCTGGTATTATGGAGAACTATAAGATTAGCAGACGTGATATCTGGTGTGATGACGACCTATAGCATCAGTAGACAGGAGATATCTGGTGTTATGAGGACCTATAGTTTCAGCAGACAAGAGATATCTGGTGTTTTGAGGACCTGTGGTATCAGCAGACAGGAGATGCTTGGTGTCATGAGGACCTATAGCATCAGTAGACAGGAGATATATTTATTATTATTATTATATATTATATATCTGGTGTGATGAGGACCTAAAGCATTAGCAGACAAGAGATACCTGGAATTATGAGGACCTCTAGTATCAGCAGACAGGAGATACCTGGTGTTATGAGGACCTATAGTATCAGCAGACAGGAGATACCTTGAATTATGAGGACCTCTAGTATCAGCAGGCAGGAGATACCTGGTGTTATGAGGACCTATCAGCAGACAGGAGATTCCTGGTGTTATGGGGAACTATACTATTAGCAGACAGGAGATATCTGGTGTTATGAGGACCTGTAGCATCAGCAGACAGGAGATATCTGCTGCTATGAAGACCTATAAGATCAGCAGACAGGTCCACAAATACAGCATGATTATGGTCCAGTTATGCTCAGTTGGTAAAGTATGACACTCGCAATGCCAGGTTTGTGGGTTTAATTCCTGTGGCCACCCAAACAAGTAAATGTATACACGCAAGACTGTAATTTTCTTTGCATGACAGTGTATGCTAAATGGCATATATTATATTAGGAAGCCTACATTGTACATGCTTGTGTAACAGAGCCTACATGACTAGAAGCTAATTAGGCATGGTGATAATTAGCTAATCTATTTGGCTAACACTTATTGTTCTCTAGAGTTTCTCTGGATATCTAAATTGCGTTCTCGTAAGCTTAATATTCTATTAATATCTAAATTGCATACTCATGAGCTTAATATTCTACTAATAAGCTGTATGATAACTTGGATATTGCCATACCAGAGAGTGGGTGTAAATTAAATGTAAAAGCATGAAGGGTGACTTTGCTCGGTGCTTTACGAGTTGCCAAATTTGATGGACCAGATACTGTCGAAAACCTTTGGACCATTACAAAGAGTGTGTTCAGTCATAAATCATCTGATTCATCTTTGAACTTTTGATGCATCTGATGTTGTTTTTAGGGTAAATTGGATGAAAGATTAGTGTTGTGGTACATGAGTGATGAGTGAGGGATGTAAAGCACCATCCAAAGAGATGGGTGTAGTGCGTTACATCATGTGGGGTTGAAAGACTGTGTTCTTTGCTGATTGTTTGCTGATAATGCAGCAATGTATTATGCTAAACATAAGAACATGAACATTAATCTTGCCTTAATTAATCAATATATATTTTAGTGGTGGTAGAGGAGGAGCAAAGTTTGAATGACAGAGCAAGACCTGGAATGTGCTGTACAGTCAAACCCGATCGATCCCCAGGGGAGAGGATGGTAAAAGATGATTGCCCTAGTTGACCGTTTTCACTGCCAACAAATAGGGGTCTTAAAGTTGTATGAGGCAAATGGCCGTTTAATGCTCAATCATCATAATGTTCAACATTTCTTCAATGCTTTGCTCTCACCAATTCCGTCCACTTCGTAATGGCTTTTAAAAAATAAACTTCAGTAAGGGAACTTCAATGTTTCATTTAGACGAAAGACAATTCCGAAGTAAAATGAGAATAGTCGGGGGACTATGAAAAGGATCCCCATAATTATGTATCTAATCACACATCTGGCCTCAGTACAGCTTCCTGAACATCACTGATAGATGATCACACAATCTTTCCAAATGAGCTATCCATCAATAGCGACAGGTAAGATATTATCTTAATTATAAATAGATTTGGGTTAACGATGATAATGAATTTAGATTGTGAATGGGATTCATACTCTCTCTTCCCCTCTTGTTCTCCTATCTTGATGACTAGAGTACCATAGTGTGAAACTTGTGAACTAGCTCACAGTTAAAGATTTACAGGAAATGGCATTGGTTAGACAGTTCATCTTGTGGAATGTGTGCGAGAGATGAAAACTCATAGCCATCTCCAGTGTTGGAATGAAATTAGATGTCTTAGTTTATCTGACAAAGTGCCCTAAATGCTTTTTATATCTGATTCCTATGAGTCATAGCCTCTGTAGCTCATTAGTCACATATTCCCTGGATGCTAAACCGGTAGCACTTTACTTGACACCCAGCGTCATAACACATCATGACGTGCTCAGAACCACGTTATAATATGTCCTAACAGCTGACATAATCTGTCATAATATGGTCATAACACTGTCATGACCCATATATTTACACCTGCTGTGACATATTGCACTATTTTATGGCTGGTTATGACACCTACATAAGAGTGTAAAAACCCACAAAACCTACCACACAAGGCAAAACATTCCATTACACCATAGCGTACTGATGAACTTGTACTTAAGTATATGTAAAGGACAAGCACATAAGAGCTAATTCAATTATTTTTTAACTTCTGTTCAAATTTATTAAAATGTGATTAGCTTGACGTTGTAACTAACAAGAACATTTCCCTGGACATAGACATGTCTGATAATGGCAGAAAGCTTACTTTCTTGTTCATCTAACTGCACTGTCCAATTTACAGTAGCTATTACAGTAAAAGAAAACCATGACATTGTTTGAGTAGAGTGCACTGTTATGTACTTGAAAATGTATCAATAATCCAATTAGGCACATTTGGGCAGACTTTACCCAATATTTTGAACAGGAATGCAATGGTTCATTGGATCAGTCTAAACTTTCTCACATACACTGCTGCCATCTAGTGGCCAAAATCTAAATTGAGCCTAAACTAGAATAACACATTGTGGCCTTTTTCTTGCATTTCAAACTGGAAAAAATATAATAATAAAAAATGCATGTTTTTTTCTTTGTATTTGTCAAGGCATTCATCGGAAGAAGAAGAGGAATCGTCAGACCAAAATGCAGCGGGGTACGTGTTCATCTTTAATATACTGAACTGAACACTCAAATACAAAACAACAAAAAAATAGCCGAAACAGTTCTGCAAGGTGCAACCAACACTAAACAGAAAATAACCACCCACAACTAACAGTGGGAAAACAGGCTACCTAAGTAAGAAAGACAGCTGTCCCTGATTGAGAACCATACCCGGCCAAAACATAGAAATAGAAAACCTAGACATACATACATAGAATGCCCACCCACATCATACCCTGACCAAACAAAAATAGAAACATACAAAGCAATCTATGGTCAGGGCGTGACAGTATTATCTTTTACCAGATCTAATGTGATATATTCTCTTACATTAATTTCACAAACTTTTCCAAAACTTCAAAGTGTTTCCTTTCAAATGGTATCAAGAATATGCATATCCTTGCTTCAGGCCCTGACCTACAGGCATTTAGATTTGGGTATGTCATTCTAGTCAAAATTTGAAAAAAAGGGTCCGATCCTTTTTATATATATATATATATTTTATATATATATATATATATAGAGAGAGAGAGGCGTCTGCTTCTCAAACTAGACAGTCTAATATACTTGTCCTCTTTCTCAATTGTGCACCGGGGCCTCCCACTCCTCCTTCTATTCTGGTTAGATCCAGTTTGTGCTGTTCTGTGAAGGGAGTAGTACTCAGCGTTGTAAGAGATATTCAGTTTCTTGGCAATTTCTCGCATGGAATCGCCTTCATTTCTCAGAACAAGAAGAGACTGACAAGTTCCAGAAGAAAGGTTTTAGATTCTGGCCATTTTGAGCCTGTAATTGAACCCACAAATGATGATGCTCCAGATACTCAAATAGTCTAAAGAAGGCCAGTTTTATTGCTTCTTTAATCAGAACAACAGTTTGCAGCTGTCCTAACATAATTGCAAAAGGGTTTTCAAATGATCCATTAGCCTTTATGTTACGTACGCCTCTTGGAGGGGGGAACGCGACACCCCACTACATCTCAATTCCCTGTGGAGTGAAAAAAGTATGTGATCGTAGGTGCGGGGAAGGATGACAAGAGGCGGAGAAAAATACAGTTTACAGGGAATTTATTATTCTAATACACGGTAATGTGGGGAAATACATTTTGATTTGATTTGATTTGATTTGAAAAGGGGCTAGACGGAACCAATGAGAAGAAAGTAAAAGTTAAGGAATCCCCTCTGCTTCCCACTTCTAACTTAACCTTTAGCACCACCTGACGCGCTAAACAAAATACAGGGTGTGGTCCGCCCAGGTCTTACCTAGTGTGCGTAGAACAATGAAATACTACGGGTTATGTATGCCTGCAGGCCTCTTGCTTAAACACTCCCAAGGTGCGTTCCCCTTTCCCCCCTGGGAACAAACGTTCACTGACCGCCACAAAAACCAACACAGGACATAAAAAGAAGCTCTCCTCTCTGACGAGGGAACACTGGCTTTTATCAAGCTGGAGAAGGAGTTGGTACTTGGAGAAACTTGAAGAAACAGCAGTATCCCTGTCACGCTCTGACCTTAGTTATCTTTGTTTTCTTTATTTTTTTGGTTAGGTCAGGGTGTGACAAGGGTGGTTTGTTTAGTTTTTGTATTGTCTATGGGTTTTTGTATGTCTAGGGGATTTTTCTAGTCTAGGTGTTTATATGTCTATGGTTGCCTGTATTGGTTCTCAATCAGAGGCAGCTGTTTATCGTTGTCTCTGATTGGGAACCATATTTAGGTAGCCATATTCCTTGGTTATATTGTGGGTTGTTATTCTATGTTTAGTTGCCTGTTCTGCACGAGCCATATTGCTTCACTGTTCGTTTTGTTGTTTTGTTTAGTTCTGTTCAGTGTTCTCTCTTGATTAAAGAGTTATGTTCGCTCACCACGCTGCGCCTTGGTCTCCTCGTTACGACGAACGTGACAATCCCCTGACGAGAGGGATCAGAGCTCCAATCAGCGATGGGGCCGACCAATCAGTTGCTTTAGGAATCCAGGAAGCCATTTCCTGAAATACACACACACATACAAACCCACAATACAGAAACTGGGGAACGTAACACTTTAAAAATGATAAACTGTGATTAGCTACCGCAACATGTCATTGGAACACAGGAGTGATGGTTGCTGATAATGGGCCTCTGTAGATATTCCATAAAAAATCTGCCATTTCCAGCTACAATAGTTATTTACAACATTAACACTGCATTTCTGATCAATTTGATATTATTTAAATGTCATTTTCTTTAAAAAACAAGGACATTTCTAAGTGACCCAAAACTTTTGAACGGTAGTGAATATATTTTTCAATTGACCATATTAAATGATCATTGTAATTGCGCACACATTGATGTCAGACATGCGCCTACCCAATGTTCTGTTGCTGTTGACTGGGATGAATGCAGGAGGAGATTTCAGAAGGAGGACAAGACAACCTCTTTTTGACTGATATAAGGGCATGTATGTGATGTGTCTATCTGGCTTATATGATTATGATGGCTATAATGCTTCTTGACAGTGTCATAAAGTCTATCTTCTTAGTCCAATTAACATGACACAGGATGGCCATAATTCTTCATGACAGTGTAATAAAGTGTATTTTCTACAAGTTATGTAAAATATTGCTGTGAAGAAACAAACTTTCCAATGAAAGGGAAAAGTATTGGCATGGAAAAAAACGGCACTCTTATGTAGGTGTCTTAACCAGCCATAAAATAACGCAAAATATCTCAACAGGTCAAATATATGGGCCATGACTGTGATATGACCATATTATGACAGGTTATGACAAGTTATGTCAGCATCCATGACATATTATGAGGTGGTTATTACCATGTCGTAACGTATTATGACACAGGGTGTCAAGTAAAGTGTCACCTCTATACTACACTCCTCCCAGCCAAGGGTGCAAAAGTGAAACAATTACAGATGTAACAGATGTATAATGTACTCTCCATGCTTTGTGTTTTCTCAAAATAAATCACTTCGCCCAGTGGTCCCAGTTGAGCATCATTTATTTCTGTTGTTAAATGGGAAACAGCACGTTAGTTGTGCAGGGCTGAACGGTATTGATGGCTGTCGATGGCTAAATCTGTAGCATGAAGACAACTGTGTTAGCAGTGGCTTATGTGACCATTACATCGGTGTATGCTAGCTAACACACTTATTTACAGCAATCATATGCCAAAGCACATCCCAGAAAGCCCCTCAATCCCTAACAGGTACCATATACCCACACATGTATAAATCAGTAACGTACAGAAAACTTGTACACGTTGTAAAATAGAAAATAGACAACAGTATTCAGAACTTGACCTACCCCTTGCATCACATTTTTATACTGGGGAGACCTGACGTTCGCGATCTCCCCCTATCTGCAAGCGGGGCCAATCACAACACACCTTATTGTCATCAGAGTTGAACTAACCAATAAGAATGCTTGAACATTAAATGCACATTTCTTTAGAGGCAAGTGGAAACATAACCAACCCTGTTACACTGACTTGGAAATAGCAACGACAGAGAGGGTTCAATTTCAGCCATGTTTCACGGTGTTATGTGAGAGAAATCCAAAATTATGATAATAACAAGGGTTATTTGTGCATTAAGCCATCCCAGTTTCACAGTGCAGTGGACAATGATTTATAAGTCACCTCACAACGATTAATGAAGGGAACAGGACTTGACTAATGAGATGGAGCATTTGGACGCAGTGGTTCTGGTATTTTTACTTCAATATGCTAGACTGGACTTGATCTGAATACTTAGATGAGATGTGATGAGGTCAGCACCAGGCCATCATGGTCATAAGATCATATCATGATGCACACACACACGCGCGCTCCAGAATATATGTGCGGGGGAGAGAAATAGAGAGGGGGAAAGGGAGAGGGAGAGAAAGAATAGAAAAATCAAGGAAAGGGAGGCACTGTAATCTCTAAGGATGTTGTAGGATCTACACACTTGGAAGGACAGGGCTTGTGAGGCTGGTATAGCAGGGCTTTGAGCCACAGCACAGAGCAGAGCTGCTATAAATAAACAGTGCAGATGCACCGATGCACAGAGATATAGAGCAGGGGATTCAGATTCATCACTGCCATGGCATTCGCCAAGTCTTCCTGCTCTCCCGGCCCCAGCCTCTCCCCAGCCTCTCCCCTGCTCTCCCCATTCCAGCCTCTCCCCTACTCTCCCCTGCTCCCCCGGGCTCAGCCTCCACTGCTCTCCTCTACTCTCCCCTGCTATCCAGGTCCCAGCCTCTCCCCTGTTTTTCCCTGCTCTCCCAGTCTAAACCTCTCCACTGCTCTCTCATACTCTCCCAGTCCCAACCTCTCGACTGCTTTTCCTTACTCTCCCGGTCCAAGCGTCTCCCCTGTTCTCCCCTACTCTCTCCTGCTCTTCCCTACTCTCCCGATCCTAGCCTCTCCCCTGCTCTCACCTACTCTCCCGGTCCCAGCTTCTCCCCTGCTCTCCCCTTCTCTCCCAGTCACAGCCTCTCCCGTGCTCTCCCCTGCTCTCCCGGTCCCAGTCTCTCCCCTACTCTCCCCTGTTCTCCCCTACTCACCCGGGCCCAGTCTCTCCCCTGCTCTCTCCTGCTCTCCCATGCTCTCCCAGTCCCATCCTCAGAAGACAGGAATAAGACAAATACAACCTTGACAGGCCTAGGGCGCCAGTCAATCCAACCCACATTGCAGAACTTGCACAGTTTGCATCATGTAATAAAGTCTTTGTTCTGGAACTCAAATAGAGTAGCAGACTGCTTGTGCCTGTGATAATACCAGGGAGACTCCCATTACTGGTAGATGCTTCCTGTTTTAGATCGGTCACATTAGTGCACATGCTGTAGTTTTTAAACAAACATACATTGCTATGGTGGGTGTGATTAATCTGGTCACTGCAGTATTTTGTCTGTCCTCACCTCCTTAAGGATTAATTGTTTGATGAATTACTGTGTTGGATACACAGCAGTAGTCACTAGCATTTAGATGCTAATCAGAACTAATTTGTGTTTCACCATATCACATGTTTGTTTATTTTCATATCACTCACGGTTATCCGCTTTTTAAGGTTTTAAGTTTTAAGGTCAAATGGAAGATTCACAATTGAACAAGAAAAAAATGTGTGTGTAGCTTGATGCGGGTGCACAGATTTTATAACACCTGCAATATTTATTGCACACTTTTCTTCAATTTAATATTTGATGACAGTGTAACATTCAAAAGTTGCCAGGTAAAATCATGGATTAAGTGGAGTTGAATTATTTAAAAGCACATTAAAATTCTACCACCGTTTCTTTGTTGCACTGCATATCATTCTATTGCCATGTCCATCTTTGACAAGAACCAAAAAATAGGAAAGCCAAAAGCCAACTACATCTTACTTGATAGGGTTCAGCATTAACTATGCTAATTGGTCATTATTGGTTAAAACCTCCCTGGATGATCTCAGATAAAGGTTGTCTGATCTCTGATTATCAGCAGCCAGATTAATTGTTTCCCATAACCTTGTATCCTGTCTTCTACAACTAATGACTGCATCCTCATTGCATGCTGTAGTACTTACATTTGAGCTCCATTTTAAAGCAAGATACACTTCTAATTAAATAATATATTGTGAAAATGTAGTAAAGTAAGTAATACCTTTCTTTGAATAGATATTTACAGTATCCAGTTGTACTATTGGTCAGCTACAGAACAGAAACTGTGGCTTTGAAAGCTGCAATCAGCAGTTGAAACGATAACAAAGCATTCTCCCCACACACCTCTTTCAGAAAAAGCTGAGGGATGGGTCTAGAGAAAGGTATACAACTGGTGGGTCTAATACTGGACTCTGATTGGTTAAAACCGTATTCCAGCCAGTGTCAATTCCACAAGTTAACACCAGCTATGACTGTGAAATGCCTATTTACTCTGTTCCATCTCACTGTGCAATCCACTGTCTCATCAGCTCAGCCAGACAAATTATAAACTTGATATCGACTGTAAAAAAACATCTATACATTATTTCCCATTTCCTATTTTAGTTTTCAATAGGGTAGATTTGTATAAACCTTGCTGTCTTTCTCTCTGACATTGGAATCATTGTTTCAATATTTCAATTTGATCTCCAGATGTCCCATAGCAATGGACGTGTATGGGTCGGGAGTCGGGACGAGACAGAAAGGCAGGCTGCTTATCTCAGCCAGTCAGAATCATAAATCAGCAGAATTGTTATGTATTCAGTATATACAAAGAAACGTCAATAGAAAACAACTAAAACAAAATGAAGTGCAGCTAGTTTGCAGTTTTTTCAGCTTCAGTTTGAAGTGATTGTGTTAGCTGTGTTGTTGGCTAGCTCCTCTGAACAACAGTCTAATGACAGAACCTAGCTCTCGAGTGGTGCAGCGGTCTAAGGCACGGCATCTCAGTGGTAGAGGCGTCACTAGAGACCCTGGTTAGAATCTGGGTTGTAATCACAACTGGCTGTGATCGGGAGTTCCATAGGGCAGCGCACAATTGGACCAGTGTCGTCCAGGTTAGGGGAGGGTTTGGTCCATACAGTAGATACAGAACAAAAAGACTGGGTCTGTTAACCAACGACTGGGTCTGGCAAACAAACCGATAGAACAAACGACCAGCCGGCATGGGTAGCAACTGTAGAATGAAGTAGTATGAATAAACTCATCAAAATAAAATTGTTTGTGAAAATATATCAATCATTATTTGAATTTGTTGGTAACCCATTGAATAAAAGTGATAATGTCCTCAAAGCTGATGTTTGAAGGATATGTTGGCAAATATAGCCTTCAAACACAAGCTTTGAGGGCATTATCACTTTAGAAACAACTCTCAAATTCATAGACAGAGCTTTGGATGCAAGGACTGACAATCCATGAAATTAAAATGATAGTTTAACCATGTTTTGAGGCTACACTACAATATAAAAGAATGTGCACAACTGCTCATCGAACATCTCATTCCAAAATCATGTCATTAAAATGGAGTTGGTCCATATCCATTATTGCTATAACAGCCTCGGCTCTTCTGGGAAGGCTTTCCACTAGATGTTGGACAATTTCTGCTGGGACTTGCTTCCATTCAGCCACAAGAGCAATAGTGAGGTTGGGCACTGATGTTGGATGATTAGGCTTGACTAACAGTTGGTGTTCCAAATCATCCCAAAGGTGTCCGATGGAGTTGAGGTCAGGGCTCTGTGCAGGCTTGTCAAGTTCTTCCACACTAATCTCAACAAACCGTTTCTGTATGAACCTCGCTTTGTGCACTGGGGTATTGTCATGCTGAAACAGGAAAGGGCCTTCCCCAAACTGTTGCCGCAAAGTTGGAAGCACAGAATTGTCTAGAATGTCATTGTATCCTGTAGTCACTTCACTGGAACTATGGGGCCAATCCCGAACCATGAAAAACAGCCCCAGACCACTATTCCTCCTCCACCAAACGTTACAGTTGGCACTATGCATTGGGGCAGGTAGGGTTGTCTTGGCATTTGCCAAACCCAGATTCGTACGTCGATCTGTCAGATGGTGAAGTGTGATTCCTCACTCCATAGAACTTGTTTCCACTGCTCCGGAGTCCAATGGCAACAAGCTTTACACCACCCCAGCCTACTCTTGGCATTGAGTATGGTGAACTTAGGCTTGTGTGCGGCTGCTCGGCCACGGAAACCCATTTCATGAAGCTCCCGACAAACAGTTATTGTGCTGTTGTTGCTTTCAGAGGCAGGATGGAACTCGGTAGTGAGTGTTGCCACAGAGGACAGATCATTTTACATGCCACATGTTTCAGTGGTCCCGTTCGGTGAGCTTGTGTGGCCTACCACTTCGCGGCTGAACCGTTGTTGTTCCTAGACGTTTCCACTTCACAATAACAGCACTTACAGTTGACCGGGGAAGCTCTAGAACGGCAGAAACTTTACGACATTTCTGAAATGTCGGAAATGTGGCATCCTATGACAGTGCCATGTTGAAAGTCACTGAGCGCTTCAGTATTGGCCATTGTACTGCCAATGTTTGTCTATGGAGATTGTATGGCTGTGTGCTTGATTTTATAAACATGTCAGCAACGGGTGTGGCTAAAATAGCCAAATCCTCTCATTTCAAGAGGTGTCCCCATTCTTTTGGCCATGTGGTGTATATAATGTTTGTTTACATTTACTTTGTTTAATAACATTGAAGTGAAATAAGCTTCGATTTTGAGTTCTGATGGGGTATGACAGTTGAACAAAGCTCATGAGGCATTTAGAAGGTATATTCTTCAAGAATCAATGAGTACATTTCAAAAATGGATGAAGCAACTACAGATTTCCCCTTTAAAGATTTGTACTCCTTCAACTTGATCTATTTCCAAGTGCAGTGGGTGGGCACAATTAATCTCCCTACAAAAGCATTAGCATCACATTAAGAAAACACATACTACAAGTCCCATAGCCAAATGCTAAAGAGCACCCTTCCAATCTGCACAATATCGCTCAACGTAATGTAGTAAAGAACTGCAGTCCAGGACATTTCCAGCACAGAGATCTCGCTCCAATTTGGCTAATGTTACACTTGTCAACAGGGATTCATTGCATGAATAATGGCCAGTGTTAATTCATACAAGTGACCTTTTGAAAATCCCCATCTCACATTACAATGTGACAGCCCATGTCAACAGCAATCACAGGTCAAAGGTGAAGGTGAGGATGAATGCATTCGCTTGATTGTACGACACTGTCTTTCCTTCCATCTCCTCTCAGTGGGTATAATTCTACAGGAAAGAGGCTGATGTAATACCTGCTAAACCTATTGGTAAAACAAAAAAAGACAGTTTGACATTAATACACAGATGTTAATACAACCTCCAGCAATCACTATCAAAACATTTTGCTAGGATGAAAGTGACTGACTAGCCGACAGCCTGGTTAAAATGTTGCTGACAAATATATTGCTACCGCTTCAGAGCTGAACAGCTTTTTGAATCAGAAACTTGGCAAATTGAATTTCAGAGACCCACTGAATGAGTTTATTGTCCAGATACCGAAGGTCTATATGGATCTGAAAGAGTTGTTCCTCTTTTTTCCATCCCCGACAGATAATGACTTTCAGAGAGTGAGAGTATGAGGATGATTGAAGAACGGAGGGAGTAGAGAGATAGAGAGGAGAGCAGCCCGAGTTTGTAATATGTTGAGCCATACTGGGGAAATGACGGGTCATTGATCATCAGAGCTCACAGAGACCAGAGACTCTCCTGAGAGATGGCTAAATAAACACTCAGAGGGGAAAATGGTTAGTGTTGGCACTTACACATTCAGCTAGGACAATGTGTGACTGGTACATCAGGCAATGGGGTTACCTATCCTGCACCCCAACCTCAAACCCCTCCTCCCATCTCTTACACAGGGAGAGCTCTACGATGATGTAAGGGGGTCTTGGCAGAGGCGTCATCCCCATAAGGGGCAGATTATATATACAGTGGGGCAAAAAAGTATTTAGTCAGCCACCAATTGTGCAAGTTCTCCCACGTAAAAAGATGAGAGAGGGCTGTCATTTTCATCATATGTACACTTCAACTATGACAGACAAAATGAGAAATAAAATCCAGAAAATCACGTTGTAAGATTTTTTTTATGAATTTATTTGCAAATTATGGTGGAAAATAAGTATTTGGTCACCTACAAACAAGCAAGATTTCTGGCTCTCACAGACCTGTAACTTATTCTTTAAGAGGCTCCTCTGTCCTCCACTCGTTACCTGTATTAATGGCACCTGTTTGAACGTGTTATCAGTATAAAAGACACCTGTCCACAATCTCAAACAGTCACACTCCAAACTCCACTATGGCCAAGACCAAAGAGCTGTCAAAGGACACCAGAAACAAAATTGTAGACCTGCACTAGGCCGGGAAGACTGAATCTGCAATAGGTAAGCAGCTTGGTTTGAAGAAATCAACTGTGGCAGCAATTATTGGGAAATGGAAGACATACAAGACCACTGATAATCTCCCTCAATCTGGGGCTCCACGCAAGATCTCACCCCGTGGGCTCAAAATTACCACAAGAACTGTGAGATAAAATCTCAGAACCACACGGGGGGACCTAGTGAATGACCTGCAGAGAGCAGGGACCAAAGTAACAAAGCCTACCATCAGTAACACACTACGCCGCCAGGGACTGCAGTGCCAGACGTGTCCCCCTGCTTAAGCCAGTATATGTCCAGGCCCGTCTGAAGTTTGCTAGAGAGCATTTGGATGATCCAGAAGAAGATTGGGAGAATGTCATATGGTCAGATGAAACCAAAATATAACTTTTTGGTAAAAACTCAACTCGTCGTGTTTGGAGGACAAAGAATGCTGAGTTGCATCCAAAGAACACCATACCTACTGTGAAGCATGGGGGTGTAAACATCATGCTTTGGGGCTGTTTTTCTGTAAAGGGACCATGACGACTGATCCGTGTAAAGGAAAGAATGAATGGGGCCATGTATCATGAGATTTTGAGTGAAAACCTCCTTCCATCAGCAAGGGCATTGAAGATGAAACATGTCTGGGTCTTTCAGCATGACAATGAGCCCAAACACACCGCCCGGGCAATGAAGGAGTGGCTTCGTAAGAAGCATTTCAAGGTCCTGGAGTGGCCTAGCCAGTCTTCAGATCTCAACCCCATAGAAAATCTTTGGAGGGAGTTGAAAGTCCGTGTTGCCCAGCAAGAGCCCCAAAACATCACTGCTGTACAGGAGATCTGCATGGAGGAATGGGCCAAAATACCAGCAACATTGTGTGAAAGCTTTGTGAAGACTTACAGAAAACGTTTGACCTCTGTCATTGCCAACAAAGGGTATATAACAAGGTATTGAGATAAACTGTTGTTACTGACCAAATACTTATTTTCCACCATAATTTGCTAATAAATTCATTAAAAATCCTACAATGTGATTTTCTGGATTTTTTTTTTCTCATTTTGTCTGTCATAGTTGAAGTGTACCTATGATGAAAATTACAGGCCTCTCTCATCTTTTTAAGTGGGAGATCTTGCACAATTGGTGGCTGACTAAATACTTTTTTGCCCACTGTATATATATATATACAAAAAAATATATATATATACACACAGTGCATTCGGAAAGTATTCAGACCCCTTGATTTTTTACATATTTTGTTACATTACAGCCCACATTATTTTTTTCCCTCAACAATCTACACACAATACCCCATAATGACAAAGTGAAAACAAGTTAAAAAAAATGTTTTTGCCAATGTAAAAAAACAAAAACAGAAATACCTTATAACTTATTTACAAAAGTATTCAGACCCTTTGCTATGAGACTCAAAATTGAACTCAGGTGCATCCTGTTTCCATTTGTCATCCTTGAGATGTTTCTACAACATGATTGGAGTCCACCTGTGGTAAATTAAATTGATTGGAAATTGATTGGAAAGGCACACACCTGTCGATTTAATAAGGTCCGCCAGTTGACAGTGCATGTCAGAGCAAAAACCAAGCCATGAGGTCGAAGGAATTAAATAGCTCAGAGACAGGATTGTGTCGAGGCACAGATCTGTGGAAGGGTGCCAAATCATTTTTGCAGCATTGAACGTCCCCAATAACACAGCGAAACCGCCCAAACTGAGCAATCGGGGGAGAAGGGCCTTGGTCAGAAAAGTGACCAAGAACCTGATGGTCACTCTGACATAGCTCTAGAGTTCCTCTGTGGAGATGAGAGAACCTTCCATCTCTGCAGCACTCCACCAATCAGGTCTTTATGGTAGAGAGGCCAGACGGAAGTCACTCCTTATTAAAGGCACATGACAGCCCGCTTGGAGTTTGCCAAAAGACACCTAAAGACTCTCAGACCATGAGAAACAAAATTATCTGGTCTGATGAAACAAGATTGAACTCTTTTGCCTGAATTCCAAGTGTCACGTCTGGAGTAAATCTGGCACCATCCCTACGGTGAAGCATGATGGTGGCAGCATCATGCTGTGGGATGTTTTCAGCGGCAGTACTGGGAGACTAGTCGGGATTGAGGAAAAGATGAGGGGTGCAAAGTACAGAGAGATCTTTGATGAAAACCAGCTCCAGAGTGCTCAGGGCCTCAGACTGGGAGTGAAGGTTCACCTTCCAACAGGACAACAACCCTAAGCACAGAGCCAAGACAGAGCCAAGACACCGCTGGAGTGGCTTCAGGACAGAGCTCGAACTTGAACCCGATCGAACATCTCTGGAGAGACCTGAAAATAGCTGTGAGGCAACGGTTTCCATCCAACCTGACAGAACTTGAGAGGATCCGCAGAGAAGAATGGGAGAAACTCCACAAATATCAATCAATCAATCAAATGTATTTTTAAAGGCCTATTTACATCAGCAGATGTCACAAAGTGCTATACAGAAACCCAGCCTAAAACCCCAAACAGCAAGCAATACAGATGTAGAAGCACAGAGAAATACAGGTGTACCAAGCTTGTAGCGTCATACCCAAGACGACTCCAGGCTGTAATCGCTGCCTAAGGTGCATCAACAAAGTACTGAGTAAAGGGTCTGAATAGTTCAGTCAATGTGTTTTTATTTAAACATTCTACATTTGTAAAGATTTCGAAAATCTGTTTTTGCTTTGTCATTATGGGGTATTGTGTGTAGATTGATGAGGGAAAAAAACATACAGTGCATTCGGAAAGCATTCAGACCCCTTCACTTTCTCCACATTTTGCTACGTTACAGCCTTATTCTTCAATACAATTTCCCCCTCATCGATCTACACACAATACCCCATAATGACAAAGCGAAAAACAGGTTTTACATTTAAAAAATAAAAAACTGAAAGTATTCAGACCCTTTACTAAGAGACTCAAAATTGAGTTCAGGTGCATCCTGATTCCATTGATCATCCTTGAGAGTACACCTGTGGTATCAATTAATTGGAAATGACTTGGAAAGGCACACACACACACACACTTTAAATGTTATTTTTCTCTCTGTAATACTACTAATCACTTAGCAATTTTATGAGGTTGTCTTTAGCCAGCCCAGATAGGTTCCCAATCTCCAAACATCATAACTAGCTACCATGAAGCCATTTCAGGCTATCAAAGCAAAATCAAATCAAATCAAAATGTATTTGTCACATGTGCAGAATACAACCTTATAGTGAAATGCTTACTTACAAGGCCTTAAACAACAACGCAGTTTTAAGAAACATAGCCCAAAATAAATAAAGAAATAAAAGTAACAAATCATTTAACAGCAGTAAAATAACAATAGCGAGGCTAAATACAGGGAGTACCGGTACAGAGTCAGTGTGCGGGGGCACCGGTTAGTCGATGTAATTGAGGTATTATGTACATCTATGCATAGATAATAACAGAGAGTAGCAGCATAAATGGGGGGGCAGTGCAAATAGTCTGGGTTAGATGTTCATAAAGGATGTTCAGGAGTCTTATGGCTTGGGGAAGAAGCTGTTTAGAAGCCTCTTGGACCTAGACTTGATACCGCTTGCTCAGGTACCGCTTGCCGTGCGGTAGCAGAGAGAACAGTCTACGATTAGGGCTGCTGGAGTCTTTGACAATTTTTAGGGCCTTCCTCTGACACCGCCTGGTATAGAGGTCCTGGATGGCAGGAAGTTTGGCCCCAGTGATGTACGGGGCTGTACACACCACCCTCTGTAGTGCTTTGAGGTCGGAGGCCGAGCAGTTGCCATACCAGGCAGTGATGCAACCCGTCAGGATGCTCTTGATGGTGTAGCTGTAGAACGTTTTGAGGATCTGAGGACACATGCCAAACCTTTTCAGTCTCCTGAGGGGGAATAGGTTTTGTCGTGCCCACTTCACGACTGTCTTTGTGTGCTTGGACCATGTTAGTTTGTTGGTGCTGTGGACGCCAAGGAACTTGAAGCTCTCAATCTGCTCCACTACAGCCCTGTCGATGAGATTGATGGCGTGCTCGGTCCTCCTTTTGAAGTTAGAGTAGCTAGCTTTTCCAACTATGTTAGCTGGCATGCCTGCCACCAATGTTGGTAGACTTTAGAAAAGCAAGCAGTAACTAAATGTATGGAATAACGTTCACATTCCTTTCAATCTTTGACCCAGATTTTAGCAGAGATGCAGAGAAGCGTATTTAGTGTCTTAAAAAAAAAATCTCCGGAGGATATACTTAGGTATGCAGAAAAATAAACATATTTTTTTTACATAAAATTAAGAATAATGATTATGGCTCTGGATTGCAGGAAAACATAATTCATTCATAATTCATAATTCATAATTCATTCATAATTCTCTAATTTACAGACTGGGGACTTAGCCCGACCAGCCCGACCATCCCAAGCCATTCTCATGTACTTTGTGCCCCCTCAGATTTTTGGGGTGCATGATTCCCCTGGGTCCTGAAAGCCACCGAGTGAAGAGCGGATGTGTCGAAGGGTGAAGAGGTTAGTGCAAATGCTGATCTGGTAGATTTTATTGAGTTGGAATGTAAGATTCTTTGGCTCTCAAGGACTTGACCCTGTTCCATAAAACATTGGGCATTGGGTTCGATGACTTTGAGGAAAATATTATTGCAATCCTTTCAGCCATATGACTTGTGATCCCTACAACTTGTGCAAAGAGGGGGAAAGAAGATACTATAACAAAAGTGAATTTCCATTCACCCAAGGGAGTACCTTATAAAGAATAAATTCCTGACAGGTTCATACCTCAAACTGAACTTTTGAAAACAGATGGTGTGTCTGGGTAGAGATACAGCTCCAGTGTCTGGGTAAAAACCCCAGAGATACAGCTACAGTGTCTGGGTAAAAGCCTCAGAGATACAGCTCCAGAGTCTGGGTAAAAACCCCAGAGGTACAGCTCCAGTGTCTGGGTAAAAGCCTCAGAGATACAGCTCCAGTGTCTGGGTAAAAGCCCCAGAGATACAGCTCCAGTTTCTGGGTAAAAGCCCCAGAGATACAGCTCCAGTGTCTGGGTAAAAGCCCCAGAGATAAAGCTCCAGTTTCTGGGTAAAAGCCCCAGAGATACAGCTCCAGTGTCTGGGTCAAAGCCCCAGAGATAAAGCTCTAGTTTCTGTGTAAAAGCCCCAGAGATACAAAGTGGGTGGGGTTATATCCTTCCTGTTTGGCCCTGTCCGGGGGTGTCCTCGGATGGGGCCACAGTGTCTCCTGACCCCTCCTGTCTCAGCCTCCAGTATTTATGCTGCAGTAGTTTATGTGTCGGGGGGCTAGGGTCAGTTTGTTATATCTGGAGTACTTCTCCTGTCCTATTCGGTGTCCTGTGTGAATCTAAGTGTGCGTTCTCTAATTCTCTCCTTCTCTCTTTCTTTCTCTCTCTCGGAGGACCTGAGCCCTAGGACCATGCCCCAGGACTACCTGACATGATGACTCCTTGCTGTCCCCAGTCCAACTGGCCATGCTGCTGCTCCAGTTTCAACTGGCCTGGGCCCTAGGACCATGTCCCAGGACTACCTGACATGATGACTCCTTGCTGTCCCCAGTCCACCTGGCCATGCTGCTGCTCCAGTTTCAACTGTTCTACCTTACTATTATTCAACCATGCTGGTCATTTATGAACATTTGAACATCTTGGCCACGTTCTGTTATAATCTCCACCCGGCACAGCCAGAAGAGGACTGGCCACCCCACATATGCTCTCTCTAATTCTCTCTTTCTTTCTCTCTCTCGGAGGACCTGAGCCCTAGGACCGTGCCCCAGGACTACCTGACATGATGGCTCCTTGCTGTCCCCAGTCCACCTGACTGTGCTGCTGCTCCAGTTTCAACTGTTCTGCCTTATTATTATTCGACCATGCTGGTCATTTATGAACATTTGAACATCTTGGCCACGTTCTGTTATAATCTCCACCCGGCACAGCCAGAAGAGGACTGGCCACCCCACATAGCCCGGTTCCTCTCTAGGTTTCTTCCTAGGTTTTGGCCTTTCTAGGGAGTTTTTCCTAGCCACCGTGCTTTTACACCTGCATTGTTTTCTGTTTGGGGTTTTAGGCTGGGTTTCTGTACAGCACTTTGAGATATCAGCTGATGTACGAAGGGCTATATAAATACATTTGATTTGATTTGATTTGATTTGATTTGATACAGTTCCCAAAATAAATTCAACACATGGGCAGAAATGTGACAGCAGAAATTACAGGTATGAATCGTATAATCCTGTCCAAAGAACTCATTATGCAAAAACATTCCCTGATGAGTATGAAATAGACTACAAGGGAGAAACAAACAGTATTCTACTTTACAAATTGGTGATACCTAAACATCTTGGGTATTTACATAGACATCTTTGTCATCTTGTGGTAAATTGTTGATGTACAATAGAGTCCTGATGTTATCAAATTCCACAAATACACGGACTCTAACTGTACATGTACTTGAAGGGAGGCTGACAAGTTGTCAGAGCACCTGTCAATGCAGTAACACCACTGGCCAGCTGGCGAAGGGACGGCCCACTGAATCTGTCTGTCTAAGAAAGGAGCTGATGCAGGACAAAAGCAGCTGGAAAGTCTTGGCACCTTATCAAACTACAGCACTCTAACAACAATTTTATTAAATCCAAATTTGAAGTAATTGAACCTGTCTCAAGGTCCATTTTGTGCATTTTTATGTGCATATAATGGCCACCGAAAGCCCTATGTTAAGCAACACCAAAGTTACACTCGTACAGGTGCCTTAGTCCTGAAGTTTGGCAATATTTCAACCATGGTATTTTGAGTTTTCCTACATGATCCAGAATACAGGTTCTTGGGAGTACTTTTATTATGATTTGGCATTGCTAAGAATAAATTCATAGCCCACAATTATATTCCTCTAAAATATGAAGTAAAAGATTACATATTCTATTGTCAGGATTGGGGATTGGAGTGACAGTTATCAGAGCGAACTGCAGGTATTCATTTCCTTTCATCTTAAAGGTCCTCATCCTTTATTTGTGGGCTGAATTCTTAAGACTGAAAATGTGATGCTCTTGTATGCTGAACAGGAGGCTATGCAATTAATCACAGTCATAGACTCAGTATGCGCAGGTGGTACATTTGTCACTGAGGGAGCAGAGAAATGTTCCATCTGAACACAGAAAATATCTTAACTCAGCAAAATAAAAAATGTCCTCTCAATGTCAACTGCGTTTATTTTCAGAAAACTTAACATGTGTAAATATTTGTATTAACATGACAAGATTCAACAACTGAGACATAAACTGAACAAGTTCCACAGAAATGTGACTAACAGAAATGGGATGATGTGTCCCTGAACAAAGGGGGTCAAAATCAAAAGTAACAGTCAGTATCTGGTGTGGCCACCAGCTGCAATGCAGTACTGCAATGCATCTCCACCTCATGGACTGCACCAGATTTGCCTGTTCTTGCTGTGAGATGTTACCCCACTCTTCCGCAAAGGAACCTGCAAATTCACAGAACATTTCTGGGAGGAATGGCCCTAGCCCTCACACTCCGATCCAACAGATCCCAGAATTGCTCAATAGGACTGAGATCCGGGCTTTTCACTGGCAAAGGTAGAACACTGACATTCCTGTCTTGCAGGAAATCAGACACAGAACGAGCAGTATGGCTGGTGGCATTGTCATGCTGGAGGGTCATGTCAGGATGAGCCTGCAGGAAGGGTACCACATGAGGGAGGAGGATGTCTTCCCTGTAACGCATTGCATTGAGATTGCCTGCAACGACAACAAGCTCTGTCCGATGATTGTGATACACCACCCCAGACCATGATGGATCCTCCACCTCCAAATCGATCCCACTCCAGAGTACAGGCCTAGACGTAACGCTCATTCCTTCGACGATAAACTTGATTCCGACCATCACCCTTGGTGAGACAGAACCATGACTCGTCTGTGAAGAGCACTTTTTGCCAGTCCTGTCTGGCCCAGCGACAGTGGTTTTGTGCCCATAGGTGACGTTGTTGCTGTTGATTTCTGGTGAAGACCTGCCTTACAACAGGCCTACAAGCCCTCAGTCCAGCCTCTCTCAGCCTATTGAGGACAGTCTGAGCACTGATTGAGGGATTGTGCATTCCTGGTGTAACTCGGGCAGTTGTTGTTGCCATCCTGTACCTGTCCTGCAGGTGTGATGTTCAGATGTACAGATGCTGTTTCACGTGGTCTGCCACTGCAAGGACGATCAGCTGTCCGTCCTGTCTCCCTGTAGCGCTTTCTTAGGCGTCTCACAGCACGGACATTGCAATTTATTGCCCTGATCATATCTGCAATCCTCATGCCTCCTTGCAGCATGCCTAAGGCACGTTCACACAGAGGAGCAGGGACCCTGGGCATCTTCCTTTTGGTTTTTTACGAAGTGTCTGTGAAAGACAGGGTCCTTATAAAGGGCCGTTTCTAATTTTGCTGAGTTTCCATTAAAAAGCACATTTTGAAAAAGTTGGTGTTTAAATTACACTTTTTTTTAAAGATATGATAATCAATATTACTTTGAATTCACTGACTAAATGCATGGATTAATTAACTCTTCAAGCACAGGGGTTGAATGCTATTGTTAAATTCACGTATAATAAATTATGTTTAGTTAAAATGTGGTAAAACTTAAGACATCACAGTTAGCACATGAGAAGAATGCCAAATGACTATGAAAATAAATAAAATAAATAAAATGTTATAAAATAAATAATAGTGCTCTCTATCAATAATGACAAACCACCTGGTACTGACTACTTGGTTGGAACATGACTGACGATGTTAGCGGACTACATTGCTACATTGCGGACTACATTGGTTGAAAGAAATGTGTAATCATTTGAAAAACAGATTAAACAATACCTGATGGCATAATGGGGACTGTGAAGAGACATACACACAGACACTCTAAAACATACACTCTCCACACACCCAATCATTATCCTTAGTAATGTAATGTAGTTTTGCAATAGTGTAATGTAATAATGGAGCAATGTAAATTTGTATAAGGCACAATGTTTTTTTAATTTAATGTTTTACCTCTGTTTGGACCTCAGGAAGAGTAGTTGCTGCCTTGGCAACAGGTAATGGGGATGCTAATAAAGTACAACATACTAATGATAGCACTATTCATTACTGCTATTCTCTAAAGTTATAGAGACAGGGAGAGAGTGCTTTGTGGATGTTCCTGTGTGTGTGTGTGTGTGTGTGTGTGTGTGTGTGTGTGTGTGTGTGTGTGTGTGTGTGTGTGTGTGTGTGTGTGTGTGTGTGTGTGTGTGTGTGTGTGCGTGTGTGTGTGTGTGTGTGTGTGTGTGTGTGTGTGTGTGTGTGTGTGTGTGTGTGTGTGTGTGTGTGTGTAAGGATCACTCTAGAGAATTTACTCATGCCAAAACGTTCTCTAAACTTGCACTCACCTCTCAGAGGGAGCCAGTGACAACTGTTCACATATTTCATTTGAACAATTAACTCAATTTTGTAATTTTCCTTTGACTGTATTTGGATATAGTACACATGTACTGTATCAACATTCCAAGAGAAAATCAACAGCTAGAGCTTTCCTTCAAAATGCCTACTGCCTGCACACATAACCTTGGCCAGGCTTCTCAGAATGAACTTGAAGTAAAGTCCCAACCATTATTCAGGATTGGTAATTCATTTTGTAGGGATGCAGAAGAGCTACAAAGTCCATATTTTAACCTGAAGCAATTTGAGCGACCCACTTGGGCTTATTCAATCTACTTTCTCCTAGCTTGTAATTCTCATTATGCATATACTGTAGGTGACAGAACCATCACCTGAACATACATGTTTGTATGTATCACAGGAGGCTGGTGAGAGGAGGATGGCTCATAATAATGGCTGGGATGGATTAAATGTAATGGTATAAAACTCATGGAAACCACGTGTTTGATGTGTTTGGTACCATTCCATTAATTCCGTTCAAGCAATTACAATGAGCCCGTCCTCCCCAATTAAGGTACCACCACCTGCCTGTGTTATCGATGTATCCTGTTTGAGAGAGGGGTGCCATGTGGCCACAGAATGCCTGTTCGCTGGGAGGGCCCTTCCAATCCCCAGAGGATTCCCCCTGTCTTCCCAGCAGTCACTCCACATTAGATTCCCCACAACAGGCACATCCAGCGTGCGGAAATGACACTCTAAAGATGATTATCCACACATTTATGCCACTCTATGTGCCAGGAAGGCTGACAAAACTGTCAGTGTGATTATGTGTTGATGGAAACACAGCTGTAAGTTCTGCCTTCTTGTTCCTGGTGAACAGTCTCTCAGCCACCCGTCTCTCATTACCACCACTCAAACCAAGCACATCCGACAAGCATGAAGAGATTACTTCTGATAGTTGGGGGAACATCTTTCATCACAGTTGTTTTTCTTCTTTTTCACTTTTTTACCTACCTTGGAATAACAAACCAAAGCTTGTACAAGCTTGTTTCCCATTCTACAGTAATGACTACCTAACTGCTCTGGAAGATGTTCATGTTTAACAAAGGTTTGTACGTGGCCTTTTACTCAAATCACTGGCAAGAATCAAATATCCTTTATTTATTTAGGTGAAACGACCTGTCTATCTCTATTTCAGGGTTCCAAGGTGTTGTTCTCAAAGTTTCCTTTTAATACAGAAACAAAAAAGGCCAACAGGTGACAACATAGAACAGGGCCTTCAGGTGACACCGTAGAGCAGGGCCTTCAGGTGACACCGTAGAGCAGGGCCTTCAGGTGACAACGTAGAGCAGGGCCTTCAGGTGACACCGTAGAGCAGGGCCTTCAGGTGACACCGTAGAGCAGGGCCTTCAGGTGACACCGTAGAGCAGGGCCTTCAGGTGACACCGTAGAGCAGGGCCTTCAGGTGACACCGTAGAGCAGGGCCTTCAGGTGACACCGTAGAGCAGGGCCTTCAGGTGACACCGTAGAGCAGGGCCTTCAGGTGACACCGTAGAGCAGGGCCTTCAGGTGACACCGTAGAGCAGGGCCTTCAGGTGACACCGTAGAGCAGGGCCTTCAGGTGACACCGTAGAGCAGGGCCTTCAGGTGACACCGTAGAGCAGGGCCTTCAGGTGACACCGTAGAGCAGGGCCTTCAGGTGACACCGTAGAGCAGGGCCTTCAGGTGACACCGTAGAGCAGGGCCTTCAGGTGACACCGTAGAGCAGGGCCTTCAGGTGACACCGTAGAGCAGGGCCTTCAGGTGACACCGTAGAGCAGGGCCTTCAGGTGACACCGTAGAGCAGGGCCTTCAGGTGACACCGTAGAACAGGGCCTTCAGGTGACACCGTAGAGCAGGGCCTTCAGATGACACCGTAGAGCAGGACCTTCAGGTGACACCGTAGAGCAGGGCCTTCAGGTGACAACATAGAACAGGGCCTTCAGGTGACAGCATAGAACAGGGCCTTCAGGTGACACCGTAGAGCAGGGCCTTCAGGTGACACCGTAGAGCAGAGCCTTCAGGTGACACCGTAGAGCAGAGCCTTCAGGTGACACCGTAGAACAGGGCCTTCAGGTGACAGCATAAAGCAGGGCCTTCAGGTGACAACATAGAACAGGGCCTTCAGGTGACACCGTAGAGCAGGGCCTTCAGGTGACAACATAGAACAGGGCTAACAGGTGACAGCATAAAGCAGGGCCTTCAGGTGACAACATAGAACAGGGCCTTCAGGTGACAGCATAAAGCAGGTCCTTCAGGTGACACCGTAGAGCAGAGCCTTCAGGTGACACCGTAGAGCAGGGCCTTCAGGTGACAACATAGAACAGGGCCTTCAGGTGACAGCACAGAACAGGGCCTTCAGGTGACAACATAGAACAGGGCCTTCAGGTGACAGCATAAAGCAGGGCCTTCAGGTGACAACATAGAACAGGGCCTTCAGGTGACAGCATAGAACAGGGCCTTCAGGTGACAGCATAAAGCAGGTCCTTCAGGTGACAACATTGAACAGGACCTTCAGGTGACAACGTAGAAACAGGGCCTTCAGGTGACAGCTTGGAGCAGGGCCTTCAAGTGACAACATAGAACAGGGCCTTCAGGTGACAGCATAAAGCAGGGCCTTCAGGTGACAGCATAGAACAGGGCCTTCAAGTGACAGCATAGAGCAGGGCCTTCAGGTGACAGCATAGAACAGGGCCTTCAGGTGACACCGTAGAGCAGGGCCTTCAGGTGACAACATAGAACAGGGCCTTCAGGTGACAGCATAAAGCAGGGCCTTCAGGTGACAACATAGAACAGGGCCTTCAGGTGACAGCATAAAGCAGGGCCTTCAGGTGACACCGTAGAGCAGAGCCTTCAGGTGACACCGTAGAGCAGGGCCTTCAGGTGACAACATAGAACAGGGCCTTCAGGTGACAGCATAGAACAGGGCCTTCAGGTGACAACATAGAACAGGGCCTTCATGTGACAGCATAAAGCAGGGCCTTCAGGTGACAACATAGAACAGGGCCTTCAGGTGACAGCATAGAACAGGGCCTTCAGGTGACAGCATATAACAGGGCCTTCAGGTGACACCGTAGAGCAGGGCCTTCAGGTGACAACATAGAACAGGGCCTTCAGGTGACAGCATAAAGCAGGGCCTTCAGGTGACAACATAGAACAGGGCCTTCAGGTGACAACATAGAACAGGGCCTTCAGGTGACAGCATAAAGCAGGGCCTTCAGGTGACAACATAGAACAGGGCCTTCAGGTGACAGCATAGAATAGGGCCTTCAGGTGACAACATAGAACAGGGCCTTCAGGTGACAGCATAGAACAGGGCCTTCAGGTGACAGCATAAAGCAGGTCCTTCAGGTGACAGCATAAAGCAGGGCCTTCAGGTGACAACATAGAACAGGGCCTTCAGGTGACAGCATAGAATAGGGCCTTCAGGTGACAACATAGAACAGGGCCTTCAGGTGACAGCATAGAACAGGGCCTTCAGGTGACAGCATAAAGCAGGTCCTTCAGGTGACAACATTGAACAGGGCCTTCAGGTGACAACGCAGAAACAGGGCCTTCAGGTGACAGCTTGGAGCAGGGCCTTCAAGTGACAACATAGAACAGGGCCTTCAGGTGACAACATAGAACAGGGCCTTCAGGTGACAGCATAAAGCACGGTCTTCAAGTAACAGCATAGAGCAGGGCCTTCAGGTGACAGCATAGAACAGGGCCTTCAGGTGACAGCATAGAACAGGGCCTTCAGGTGACAACATAGAACAGGGCCTTCAGGTGACAACATAGAACAGGGCCTTCAGGTGACAGCATAAAGCAGGGCCTTCAGGTGACAACATAGAACAGGGCCTTCAGGTGACAACATAGAACAGGGCCTTCAGGTGACAGCATAAAGCAGGGCCTTCAGGTGACAACATAGAACAGGGCCTTCAGGTGACAGCATAAAGCAGGGTCTTCAGGTGACAACATAGAACAGGGCCTTCAGGTGACAGCATAAAGCAGGGCCTTCAGGTGACACCGTAGAGCAGAGCCTTCAGGTGACACCGTAGAGCAGGGCCTTCAGGTGACAACATAGAACAGGGCCTTCAGGTGACAGCATAGAACAGGGCCTTCAGGTGACAACATAGAACAGGGCCTTCAGGTGACAGCATAAAGCAGGGCCTTCAGGTGACAACATAGAACAGGGCCTTCAGGTGACAACATAGAACAGGGCCTTCAGGTGACAGCATAGAACAGGGCCTTCAGGTGACAGCATAGAACAGGGCCTTCAGGTGACACCGTAGAGCAGGGCCTTCAGGTGACAACATAGAACAGGGCCTTCAGGTGACAGCATAAAGCAGGGCCTTCAGGTGACAACATAGAACAGGGCCTTCAGGTGACAGCATAGAATAGGGCCTTCAGGTGACAACATAGAACAGGGCCTTCAGGTGACAGCATAGAACAGGGCCTTCAGGTGACAGCATAGAACAGGGCCTTCAGGTGACAACATTGAACAGGGCCTTCAGGTGACAACGCAGAAACAGGGCCTTCAGGTGACAGCTTGGAGCAGGGCCTTCAGGTGACAACATAGAACAGGGCCTTCAGGTGACAACATAGAACAGGGCCTTCAGGTGACAGCATAGAACAGGGCCTTCAGGTGACACCATAAGAGCAGGGCCTTCAGGTGACACCGTAGATCAGAGCCTTCAGGTGACACCGTAGAGCAGAGCCTTCAGGTGACACCGTAGAACAGGGCCTTCAGGTGACACCGTAGAGCAGGGCCTTCAGGTGACACCGTAGAGCAGGACCTTCAGGTGACACCGTAGAGCAGGGCCTTCAGGTGACAACATAGAACAGGGCCTTCAGGTGACAGCATAAAGCAGGGCCTTCAGGTGACAACATAGAACAGGGCCTTCAGGTGACAGCATAAAGCAGGTCCTTCAGGTGACACCGTAGAGCAGAGCCTTCAGGTGACACCGTAGAGCAGGGCCTTCAGGTGACAACATAGAACAGGGCCTTCAGGTGACAGCACAGAACAGGGCCTTCAGGTGACAACATAGAACAGGGCCTTCAGGTGACAGCATAAAGCAGGGCCTTCAGGTGACAACATAGAACAGGGCCTTCAGGTGACAGCATAGAACAGGGCCTTCAGGTGACAGCATAAAGCAGGTCCTTCAGGTGACAACATTGAACAGGACCTTCAGGTGACAACGTAGAAACAGGGACTTCAGGTGACAGCTTGGAGCAGGGCCTTCAAGTGACAACATAGAACAGGGCCTTCAGGTGACAGCATAAAGCAGGGCCTTCAGGTGACAGCATAGAACAGGGCCTTCAGGTGACAGCATAGAGCAGGGCCTTCAGGTGACAGCATAGAACAGGGCCTTCAGGTGACACCGTAGAGCAGGGCCTTCAGGTGACAACATAGAACAGGGCCTTCAGGTGACAGCATAAAGCAGGGCCTTCAGGTGACAACATAGAACAGGGCCTTCAGGTGACAGCATAAAGCAGGGCCTTCAGGTGACACCGTAGAGCAGAGCCTTCAGGTGACACCGTAGAGCAGGGCCTTCAGGTGACAACATAGAACAGGGCCTTCAGGTGACAGCATAGAACAGGGCCTTCAGGTGACAACATAGAACAGGGCCTTCAGGTGACAGCATAGAGCAGGGCCTTCAGGTGACAACATAGAACAGGGCCTTCAGGTGACAGCATAGAACAGGTCCTTCAGGTGACAGCATAGAACAGGGCCTTCAGGTGACACCGTAGAGCAGGGCCTTCAGGTGACAACATAGAACAGGGCCTTCAGGTGACAGCATAAAGCAGGGCCTTCAGGTGACAACATAGAACAGGGCCTTCAGGTGACAACATAGAACAGGGCCTTCAGGTGACAGCATAGAACAGGGCCTTCAGGTGACACCGTAGAGCAGGGCCTTCAGGTGACAACATAGAACAGGGCCTTCAGGTGACAGCATAAAGCAGGGCCTTCAGGTGACAACATAGAACAGGGCCTTCAGGTGACAGCATAAAGCAGGTCCTTCAGGTGACACCGTAGAGCAGATCCTTCAGGTGACACCGTAGAGCAGGGCCTTCAGGTGACAACATAGAACAGGGCCTTCAGGTGACAGCACAGAACAGGGCCTTCAGGTGACAACATAGAACAGGGCCTTCAGGTGACAGCATAAAGCAGGGCCTTCAGGTGACAACATAGAACAGGGCCTTCAGGTGACAGCATAGAACAGGGCCTTCAGGTGACAGCATAAAGCAGGTCCTTCAGGTGACAACATTGAACAGGACCTTCAGGTGACAACGTAGAAACAGGGCCTTCAGGTGACAGCTTGGAGCAGGGCCTTCAAGTGACAACATAGAACAGGGCCTTCAGGTGACAGCATAAAGCAGGGCCTTCAGGTGACAGCATAGAACAGGGCCTTCAGGTGACAGCATAGAGCAGGGCCTTCAGGTGACAGCATAGAACAGGGCCTTCAGGTGACACCGTAGAGCAGGGCCTTCAGGTGACAACATAGAACAGGGCCTTCAGGTGACAGCATAAAGCAGGGCCTTCAGGTGACAACATAGAACAGGGCCTTCAGGTGACAGCATAAAGCAGGGCCTTCAGGTGACAACATAGAACAGGGCCTTCAGGTGACACCGTAGAACAGGGCCTTCAGGTGACAACATAGAACAGGGCCTTCAGGTGACAGCATAGAACAGGGCCTTCAGGTGACAGCATAAAGCAGGGTCTTCAGGTGACAACATAGAACAGGGCCTTCAGGTGACAGCATAAAGCAGGGCCTTCAGGTGACACCGTAGAGCAGAGCCTTCAGGTGACACCGTAGAGCAGGGCCTTCAGGTGACAACATAGAACAGGGCCTTCAGGTGACAGCATAGAACAGGGCCTTCAGGTGACAACATAGAACAGGGCCTTCAGGTGACAGCATAAAGCAGGGCCTTCAGGTGACAACATAGAACAGGGCCTTCAGGTGACAACATAGAACAGGGCCTTCAGGTGACAGCATAGAACAGGGCCTTCAGGTGACAGCATAGAACAGGGCCTTCAGGTGACACCGTAGAGCAGGGCCTTCAGGTGACAACATAGAACAGGGCCTTCAGGTGACAGCATAAAGCAGGGCCTTCAGGTGACAACATAGAACAGGGCCTTCAGGTGACAGCATAAAGCAGGTCCTTCAGGTGACACCGTAGAGCAGGGCCTTCAGGTGACACCGTAGAGCAGGGCCTTCAGGTGACAACATAGAACAGGGCCTTCAGGTGACAGCACAGAACAGGGCCTTCAGGTGACAACATAGAACAGGGCCTTCAGGTGACAGCATAAAGCAGGGCCTTCAGGTGACAACATAGAACAGGGCCTTCAGGTGACAGCATAGAACAGGGCCTTCAGGTGACAGCATAAAGCAGGTCCTTCAGGTGACAACATTGAACAGGACCTTCAGGTGACAACGTAGAAACAGGGACTTCAGGTGACAGCTTGGAGCAGGGCCTTCAAGTGACAACATAGAACAGGGCCTTCAGGTGACAGCATAAAGCAGGGCCTTCAGGTGACAGCATAGAACAGGGCCTTCAGGTGACAGCATAGAGCAGGGCCTTCAGGTGACAGCATAGAACAGGGCCTTCAGGTGACACCGTGAAGCAGGGCCTTCAGGTGACAACATAGAACAGGGCCTTCAGGTGACAGCATAAAGCAGGGCCTTCAGGTGACAACATAGAACAGGGCCTTCAGGTGACAGCATAAAGCAGGGCCTTCAGGTGACACCGTAGAGCAGAGCCTTCAGGTGACACCGTAGAGCAGGGCCTTCAGGTGACAACATAGAACAGGGCCTTCAGGTGACAGCATAGAACAGGGCCTTCAGGTGACAACATAGAACAGGGCCTTCATGTGACAGCATAAAGCAGGGCCTTCAGGTGACAACATAGAACAGGGCCTTCAGGTGACAGCATAGAACAGGTCCTTCAGGTGACAGCATAGAACAGGGCCTTCAGGTGACACCGTAGAGCAGGGCCTTCAGGTGACAACATAGAACAGGGCCTTCAGGTGACAGCATAAAGCAGGGCCTTCAGGTGACAACATAGAACAGGGCCTTCAGGTGACAACATAGAACAGGGCCTTCAGGTGACAGCATAAAGCAGGGCCTTCAGGTGACAACATAGAACAGGGCCTTCAGGTGACAGCATAGAACAGGGCCTTCAGGTGACAACATAGAACAGGGCCTTCAGGTGACAGCATAGAACAGGGCCTTCAGGTGACAGCATAAAGCAGGTCCTTCAGGTGACAGCATAAAGCAGGGCCTTCAGGTGACAACATAGAACAGGGCCTTCAGGTGACAGCATAGAATAGGGCCTTCAGGTGACAACATAGAACAGGGCCTTCAGGTGACAGCATAGAACAGGGCCTTCAGGTGACAACATAGAACAGGGCCTTCAGGTGACAACATAGAACAGGGCCTTCAGGTTAAAAGGCAGAAACAGGGCCTTCAGGTGACAGCTTGGAGCAGGGCCTTCAAGTGACAACATAGAACAGGGCCTTCAGGTGACAACATAGAACAGGGCCTTCAGGTGACAGCATAAAGCACGGTCTTCAAGTAACAGCATAGAGCAGGGCCTTCAGGTGACAGCATAGAACAGGGCCTTCAGGTGACAGCATAGAACAGGGCCTTCAGGTGACAACATAGAACAGGGCCTTCAGGTGACAACATAGAACAGGGCCTTCAGGTGACAGCATAAAGCAGGGCCTTCAGGTGACAACATAGAACAGGGCCTTCAGGTGACAACATAGAACAGGGCCTTCAGGTGACAGCATAAAGCAGGGCCTTCAGGTGACAACATAGAACAGGGCCTTCAGGTGACAGCATAAAGCAGGGCCTTCAGGTGACAACATAGAACAGGGCCTTCAGGTGACAGCATAAAGCAGGGCCTTCAGGTGACACCGTAGAGCAGAGCCTTCAGGTGACACCGTAGAGCAGGGCCTTCAGGTGACAACATAGAACAGGGCCTTCAGGTGACAGCATAGAACAGGGCCTTCAGGTGACAACATAGAACAGGGCCTTCAGGTGACAGCATAAAGCAGGGCCTTCAGGTGACAACATAGAACAGGGCCTTCAGGTGACAACATAGAACAGGGCCTTCAGGTGACAGCATAGAACAGGGCCTTCAGGTGACAGCATAGAACAGGGCCTTCAGGTGACACCGTAGAGCAGGGCCTTCAGGTGACAACATAGAACAGGGCCTTCAGGTGACAGCATAAAGCAGGGCCTTCAGGTGACAACATAGAACAGGGCCTTCAGGTGACAACATAGAACAGGGCCTTCAGGTGACAGCATAAAGCAGGGCCTTCAGGTGACAACATAGAACAGGGCCTTCAGGTGACAGCATAGAATAGGGCCTTCAGGTGACAACATAGAACAGGGCCTTCAGGTGACAGCATAGAACAGGGCCTTCAGGTGACAGCATAGAACAGGGCCTTCAGGTGACAGCATAAAGCAGGTCCTTCAGGTGACAACATTGAACAGGGCCTTCAGGTGACAACGCAGAAACAGGGCCTTCAGGTGACAGCTTGGAGCAGGGCCTTCAAGTGACAACATAGAACAGGGCCTTCAGGTGACAACATAGAACAGGGCCTTCAGGTGACAGCATACAGCAGGGCCTTCAGGTAACAGCATAGAGCAGGGCCTTCAGGTGACAGCATAGAACAGGGCCTTCAGGTGACAACATAGAACAGGGCCTTCAGGTGACAGCATAGAGCAGGGTATTCAGGTGACAGCATAGAGCAGGGTATTCAGGTGACAGCATAGAGCAGGGCCTTCAGGTGACACCGTAGAGCAGGGCCTTCAGGTGACACCGTAGAACAGGGCCTTCAGGTGACACCGTAGAGCAGGGCCTTCAGGTGACACTGTAGAGCAGGGCCTTCAGGTGACACCGTAGAGCAGGGCCTTCAGGTGACACCGTAGAGCAGGAACTTCAGGTGACACCGTAGAGCAGGTCCTTCAGGTGACACCGTAGAGCAGGGCCTTCAGGTGACAACATAGAACAGGGCCTTCAGGTGACAGCATAAAGCAGGGCCTTCAGGTGACAACATAGAACAGGGCCTTCAGGTGACAACATAGAACAGGGCCTTCAGGTGACAGCATAAAGCAGGGCCTTCAGGTGACAACATAGAACAGGGCCTTCAGGTGACAGCATAGAATAGGGCCTTCAGGTGACAACATAGAACAGGGCCTTCAGGTGACAACATAGAACAGGTCCTTCAGGTGACAGCATAAAGCAGGGCCTTCAGGTGACAACATAGAACAGGGCCTTCAGGTGACAACATAGAACAGGGCCTTCAGGTGACAGCATAAAGCAGGGCCTTCAGGTGACAACATAGAACAAGGCCTTCAGGTGACAGCATAAAGCAGGGCCTTCAGGTGACAACATAGAACAGGGCCTTCAGGTGACAGCATAAAGCAGGGCCTTCAGGTGACACCGTAGAGCAGAGCCTTCAGGTGACACCGTAGAGCAGGGCCTTCAGGTGACAACATAGAACAGGGCCTTCAGGTGACAGCATAGAACAGGGCCTTCAGGTGACAACATAGAACAGGGCCTTCAGGTGACAGCATAAAGCAGGGCCTTCAGGTGACAACATAGAACAGGGCCTTCAGGTGACAACATAGAACAGGGCCTTCAGGTGACAGCATAAAGCAGGGCCTTCAGGTGACAACATAGAACAGGGCCTTCAGGTGACAGCATAGAATAGGGCCTTCAGGTGACAACATAGAACAGGGCCTTCAGGTGACAGCATAGAACAGGGCCTTCAGGTGACAGCATAAAGCAGGTCCTTCAGGTGACAACATAGAACAGGGCCTTCAGGTGACAGCATAGAATAGGGCCTTCAGGTGACAACATAGAACAGGGCCTTCAGGTGACAGCATAGAACAGGGCCTTCAGGTGACAACATAGAACAGGGCCTTCAGGTGACAACATAGAACAGGGCCTTCAGGTGACAACGCAGAAACAGGGCCTTCAGGTGACAGCTTGGAGCAGGGCCTTCAAGTGACAACATAGAACAGGGCCTTCAGGTGACAACATAGAACAGGGCCTTCAGGTGACAGCATAAAGCACGGTCTTCAAGTAACAGCATAGAGCAGGGCCTTCAGGTGACAGCATAGAACAGGGCCTTCAGGTGACAGCATAGAACAGGGCCTTCAGGTGACAACATAGAACAGGGCCTTCAGGTGACAACATAGAACAGGGCCTTCAGGTGACAGCATAAAGCAGGGCCTTCAGGTGACAACATAGAACAGGGCCTTCAGGTGACAACATAGAACAGGGCCTTCAGGTGACAGCATAAAGCAGGGCCTTCAGGTGACAACATAGAACAGGGCCTTCAGGTGACAGCATAAAGCAGGGCCTTCAGGTGACAACATAGAACAGGGCCTTCAGGTGACAGCATAAAGCAGGGCCTTCAGGTGACACCGTAGAGCAGAGCCTTCAGGTGACACCGTAGAGCAGGGCCTTCAGGTGACAACATAGAACAGGGCCTTCAGGTGACAGCATAGAACAGGGCCTTCAGGTGACAACATAGAACAGGGCCTTCAGGTGACAGCATAAAGCAGGGCCTTCAGGTGACAACATAGAACAGGGCCTTCAGGTGACAACATAGAACAGGGCCTTCAGGTGACAGCATAGAACAGGGCCTTCAGGTGACAGCATAGAACAGGGCCTTCAGGTGACACCGTAGAGCAGGGCCTTCAGGTGACAACATAGAACAGGGCCTTCAGGTGACAGCATAAAGCAGGGCCTTCAGGTGACAACATAGAACAGGGCCTTCAGGTGACAACATAGAACAGGGCCTTCAGGTGACAGCATAAAGCAGGGCCTTCAGGTGACAACATAGAACAGGGCCTTCAGGTGACAGCATAGAATAGGGCCTTCAGGTGACAACATAGAACAGGGCCTTCAGGTGACAGCATAGAACAGGGCCTTCAGGTGACAGCATAGAACAGGGCCTTCAGGTGACAGCATAAAGCAGGTCCTTCAGGTGACAACATTGAACAGGGCCTTCAGGTGACAACGCAGAAACAGGGCCTTCAGGTGACAGCTTGGAGCAGGGCCTTCAAGTGACAACATAGAACAGGGCCTTCAGGTGACAACATAGAACAGGGCCTTCAGGTGACAGCATACAGCAGGGCCTTCAGGTAACAGCATAGAGCAGGGCCTTCAGGTGACAGCATAGAACAGGGCCTTCAGGTGACAACATAGAACAGGGCCTTCAGGTGACAGCATAGAGCAGGGTATTCAGGTGACAGCATAGAGCAGGGTATTCAGGTGACAGCATAGAGCAGGGCCTTCAGGTGACACCGTAGAGCAGGTCCTTCAGGTGACACCGTAGAACAGGGCCTTCAGGTGACACCGTAGAGCAGGGCCTTCAGGTGACACTGTAGAGCAGGGCCTTCAGGTGACACCGTAGAGCAGGGCCTTCAGGTGAAACCGTAGAGCAGGAACTTCAGGTGACACCGTAGAGCAGGTCCTTCAGGTGACACCGTAGAGCAGGGCCTTCAGGTGACAACATAGAACAGGGCCTTCAGGTGACAGCATAAAGCAGGGCCTTCAGGTGACAACATAGAACAGGGCCTTCAGGTGACAACATAGAACAGGGCCTTCAGGTGACAGCATAAAGCAGGGCCTTCAGGTGACAACATAGAACAGGGCCTTCAGGTGACAACATAGAACAGGGCCTTCAGGTGACAACATAGAACAGGGCCTTCAGGTGACAGCATAGAACAGGGCCTTCAGGTGACAGCATAAAGCAGGGCCTTCAGGTGACAACATAGAACAGGGCCTTCAGGTGACAACATAGAACAGGGCCTTCAGGTGACAGCATAGAACAGGGCCTTCAGGTGACAACATAGAACAGGGCCTTCAGGTGACAGCATAAAGCAGGGCCTTCAGGTGACAACATAGAACAGGGCCTTCAGGTGACAGCATAAAGCAGGGCCTTCAGGTGACACCGTAGAGCAGGGCCTTCAGGTGACACCGTAGAGCAGGGCCTTCAGGTGACAACATAGAACAGGGCCTTCAGGTGACAGCATAGAACAGGGCCTTCAGGTGACAACATAGAACAGGGCCTTCAGGTGACAGCATAAAGCAGGGCCTTCAGGTGACAACATAGAACAGGGCCTTCAGGTGACAACATAGAACAGGGCCTTCAGGTGACAGCATAGAACAGGGCCTTCAGGTGACAGCATAGAACAGGGCCTTCAGGTGACACCGTAGAGCAGGGCCTTCAGGTGACAACATAGAACAGGGCCTTCAGGTGACAGCATAAAGCAGGGCCTTCAGGTGACAACATAGAACAGGGCCTTCAGGTGACAACATAGAACAGGGCCTTCAGGTGACAGCATAAAGCAGGGCCTTCAGGTGACAACATAGAACAGGGCCTTCAGGTGACAGCATAGAACAGGGCCTTCAGGTGACAACATAGAACAGGGCCTTCAGGTGACAGCATAGAACAGGGCCTTCAGGTGACAGCATAGAACAGGGCCTTCAGGTGACAGCATAAAGCAGGTCCTTCAGGTGACAACATTGAACAGGGCCTTCAGGTGACAACGCAGAAACAGGGCCTTCAGGTGACAGCTTGGAGCAGGGCCTTCAAGTGACAACATAGAACAGGGCCTTCAGGTGACAACATAGAACAGGGCCTTCAGGTGACAGCATACAGCAGGGCCTTCAGGTAACAGCATAGAGCAGGGCCTTCAGGTGACAGCATAGAACAGGGCCTTCAGGTGACAACATAGAACAGGGCCTTCAGGTGACAGCATAGAGCAGGGTATTCAGGTGACAGCATAGAGCAGGGTATTCAGGTGACAGCATAGAGCAGGGCCTTCAGGTGACACCGTAGAGCAGGGCCTTCAGGTGACACCGTAGAACAGGGCCTTCAGGTGACACCGTAGAGCAGGGCCTTCAGGTGACACCGTAGAGCAGGAACTTCAGGTGACACCGTAGAGCAGGGCCTTCAGGTGACACCGTAGAGCAGGGCCTTCAGGTGACACCGTAGAGCAGGGCCTTCAGGTGACACCGTAGAGCAGGGCCTTCAGGTGACACCGTAGAGCAGGGCCTTCAGGTGACAGCATAAAGCAGGGCCTTCAGGTGACAACATAGAACAGGGCCTTCAGGTGACAGCATAAAGCAGGGCCTTCAGGTGACAACATAGAACAGGGCCTTCAGGTGACACCGTAGAGCAGGGCCTTCAGGTGACAGCATAAAGCAGGGCCTTCAGGTGACAACATAGAACAGGGCCTTCAGGTGACAGCATAAAGCAGGGCCTTCAGGTGACAGCATAAAGCAGGGCCTTCAGGTGACAACATAGAACAGGGCCTTCAGGTGACAGCATAAAGCAGGTCCTTCAGGTGACACCGTAGAGCAGAGCCTTCAGGTGACACCGTAGAGCAGGGCCTTCAGGTGACAACATAGAACAGGGCCTTCAGGTGACAACATAGAACAGGGCCTTCAGGTGACAGCATAAAGCAGGGCCTTCAGGTGACAACATAGAACAGGGCCTTCAGGTGACAGCATAGAACAGGGCCTTCAGGTGACAACATAGAACAGGGCCTTCAGGTGACAACATAGAACAGGGCCTTCAGGTGACAACATAGAACAGGGCCTTCAGGTGACAGCATAAAGCAGGGCCTTCAGGTGACAGCATAAAGCAGGGCCTTCAGGTGACAGCATAAAGCAGGGCCTTCATGTGACAACATAGAACAGGGCCTTCAGGTGACAACATAGAACAGGGCCTTCAGGTGACAGCATAGAACAGGGCCTTCAGGTGACAGCATAGAACAGGGCCTTCAGGTTGACACCGTAGAGCAGGGCCTTCAGGTGACAACATAGAGCAGGGCCCTCAGGTGACACCATTGAGCAGGGCCTTCAGGTTATGTCCTACCACATTACTCCCTACTGGAAGCTTTCCTCTATCAACAAACCTGCCATAACAGGCTGCCACAAACAACCACTGTCTCTCTGCTAGGTTTGTGTACAGGCCAGTGGGCATCACCCAGTGTGCTTGAGAATAAGGTAAAGCTTGGAACTTTAGGAATCCTCCCCTCCTTTGAAGTTGTTAGGCCTGCATGGTTCTCTGTAGGTCACGTTGGGCCGTTCTTCTGCAGGGCAGGACAGTGACCCACTACAATCACACGCAGTACTTTTACAAACAGACATTGGCGATGTCAGAGAGCTTTAGTCTTCGCTGTATAAAAAAACAGGTGTTTTTTGTTGTTTTATCCATAGACCTCCGACTTGAACAAAGGCCCGACCAAGCGACTGCCTTTGATGTGAAATGCACGATTCAAATAGCGAGTTCAGTCTATTAATAGCTCACAAATGGAAATAGAAGCTCTGCTTATGATGTACCAAGTTGATATCCTAATTTACATTACAGTTGTCTGGGTTTTTGACACTGTTCAGTCTCTTCATTTGGACTAAGATCAAGGGGTGAATAATATTTTAGGATACCGGTGTTCACCACACAGAGGGTGATGGCAGACAGATTGTTGATATAAGTATGCCTATGTTAGAACCATGCTTCAGCACTGACATTGCCACAAATGTTCGGATGTTCTGTTCCACCAATGTTCAAATTTTCTTCAGGTTCACGTTTAATTAGAACCTGACAAGTTATGCTTGAGTGGATGTTTACTTTTAGAAAGTGCCCACAGACTACTAGAAGCCTAACGCTAACTGAATCAAGCAAAAGTTGAAAAAGCACAGCAAATGTGTTCTGACATTTTCCTGTATTCCAGTAATTCCTGTAGTATGGAGGAATGTCACAGTCTGAACTTAAGGCATAGTGAGGTGTTGCCTCACAGGCAAATGGTTTTATATGACAGCCTTTTATATACCATTTAAACTGTTTATTGTAGATTGTATGTGCATGACTTAGGGTTGTAGGCCAAATGTTTAGGTTTGTCTTAGCATCTCAAAGTCATCCAATTCCAACCCTATTTTGGGAGCACACTGGTCCCTGTCTAGTCAGTTGTTAGTTGCGCAGTCTTTTTGACTTTTCAGTTTCATACCCTGTACAATAAGTCTATTAGAATGCTAACCATCACCAATAACTCTGCATTGCTAACTCTAAATATGAATTTTAAACTCAACCTGCGCCTTCAAGCTGCGTTGACTAATTCATATTGCTTCAGGACATAATGACGTGTACACTTGAGGAAGAGGAGGGAATGCACGCTCCAAATTCATCAAATTGGCTACGCTCGTTCCATGTTCTGACAAGATTATGAAAGATGGGGAAATGAGTTTCAAAATCCCTGCTGTTTGAATATTCACAACACATCAGATGGTCTATGAATGTAATTGATTAAGGACCTGCTAAATGGAATTCAGTGTTGGGATTAAAAACAGTCTACAGTATACATGAGCTAGAGGCTTTGTATGAATGAACACGGTTTTACTTAACTTCAATATACTAATAACTTAGTTTTGGAAGCTAGTCTCATTCCCCTCATGTACTTGTTGCTGTGGAAGCTCATTGGATCCCCCCTCCAATTGGCTTGCTGCTGAGTATAATCACAGAAAATACAATTTAGAGAGCTTAACATTCATCAACTCCCCTACTGCAATCAGCCCAACATGGACAAATGGACAATCAACCTTATTGGAGCTTTGTATTTGTCTTGCATATTAGTTTTCTATACAGTGTTTACCATGAATACAATCTGGAAAACTGCCTTTAAATTCAATTGTAGCATGCTTGTAAACAATGTGCCTTTGACTGAATCCCGGCCTTAGAGACAGTGCAAACACAGTCCAGTATGCTGACCAAAAGTGCAAACCAAAGCTTTTTGTCACTTTTCAACTTTCAAACTATTTCTATCTCTAGCACCAAGATGGCAGCAGTACCCTGATGAGACCACGTTGATTCTCTATAATCCTTTTGTAAATACAAGGCAGATTCTAATCATTAGCCCTGCATCTGTCTAGCTCTGCGTGTGTGTGTATGGGAATGGGAATGTGTATGTGTATGTGTGTGCGTGTGCGTATGTATGTGTATTGCATTTTTTATATCTTTAAAAAAAGGAACCTTATTTATGTGTGTGTGTGTGTGTGTGTGTGTGTGTGTGTGGTGGGACTGTGAGGCTGTAGTAAAACACAGCCAGCACCAACCATGATGAGCAGATGTCAGGACCTCTAGTCACTCTACACTCAAACACGCTCGCATGCACAGAAGTATTTAATTTGACCTTTATTTAACTTAAGAACAAATTCTTATTTACAATCATGGCCTATCCCCGCCAAGCCCGGGCCAATTGTGCGCCGCCCTATGGGACTCCCAATCACGGCCAGATGTGATGCAGCCTGGATTCAAACCAGGGACTGGAGTGACACCTCTTGCACTGAAATGCAGTGCCTTTGACCACTGCGCCACTTGGGAGTTAGACCAAAGGGTACAGTATAGAATGCACACACACACAGAGGATGTCAGGACCCCTCACCACTCCACACACTCGTTCTCTCTCTCACACACATACATCTCTTGTGTTAGGTTTTGTAATACCCAGTCTGGATGCGTGCACCACCTAATTAGCCTAGGCCAGTCAGGCAATAATGCTGAATGAATCAGTCATGACTTGGCACTTCCTGAATGGAACATAGACACTTGCCTGTCGAGCCCCCACTTGGCATATTTTAGTGGTGCTGGTGTAATCTCTAGTCCCTGGTCAGGGAGGGACTAGAGATTACACTTTCAGAGTGGTTTGGGTGGTAAGAGCGTGGCGCAAGCAATGCCAAAGTTGTGGGCTCAATTCCCACATGGATCTCACACACAACACACACACTCAACACACACACACAGATACTAAACATGTATGATCTCACTCATCAAGTTTCTCAGGATAAAAGCATGAGCTACCTTGTGTTTACTTGTAATGACATAATATATGGCAATAAGATAATAATGTGATTCATTAAAACAAGCACCACACATATAAAGTATAACCATTCTTCATTAACAGGCATACCATGCAGCAGAAACTCTACTGCAAGATAGTGTTAGCCACCAGTCATTGTGGAAGGGAGATTTAGGACGCTCTATAGGGTGACTGTTCCTACCACTAGGCCTAATTAGCAACACTAAAGATCAGATTGGGAATTTGTAATCACAGGTGATGCCTGTATTACATCAGGCAAATGAGAGTGTTAGGTTCTAATTCTCAGAGTAAAAAACTCTATGGACACTATGAAAGCTCAACCAAGTGTAATTCTTCCCAGAGGATCAATACAGCTGCATTTCACAAACATGTTTCCACCAACACAAGTATATATTCTCCAATTAAGATGCACTCCTCCTTCTCTCCAACCCTGACATCTGTTATGGTTCAACAGGAAGACAAAGTAATGGGGTAATGAACCGTTCCTCCTCCCTTAAGGTGATCTGACCTGACCTCAACCCCCTTGATGCCTAATCCAAAGCTCTCCACCAGTATCACCTATAGCAATCCTGTGACCCAGCAACCGAGCACATTCCAAAGCCATCTGGCTCCTACAGATAACCATTACCTTCTGATGTAAAAAACAGTCTCTATCACTCCTCAGATACTATAGTATTAAATCTGATGTATAATGTATCTAGTATAATAATGTTCCAAGTGTAACCCAGAATATAACAAGAGTTAACAGCTGCTATTGCCAAATATAACATCCACATGGTTAGTGTTGACACTACTACTATACCAAAGGGTACACTGTAGGAATGGTACAGCCCATGTTTAGTGTCCTACACTACTGTTAGACCAAAGGGTACACTGTATAAATGGTGCAGCCCATGTTTAGTGTTCTACACTACTTTTAGACCAAAGGGTACACTGTAGAAATGGTGCAGCCCATGTTTAGTGTTCTACACTACTTTTAGACCAAAGGGTACACTGTAGGAATGGTACAGCCCATGTTTAGTGTTCTACACTACTTTTAGACCAAAGGATACACTGTAGAAATGGTGCAGCCCATGTTTAGTGTTCTACACTACTTTTAGACCAAAGGATACACTGTAGAAATGGTACAGCCCATGTTTAGTGTTCTACACTACTGTTAGACCAAAGGGTACACTGTAGGAATGGTACAGCCCATGTTTAGTGTTCTACACTACTGTTAGACCAAAGGATACACTGTTCTACACTACTGTTAGAAATGGTATAAACAGCCTATGTTTAGTGTTCTGTAGAAACACATGTTTAGTGTTCTTTTAGACCAAAGGATACACTGTAGAAATGGTACAGCCCATGTTTAGTGTTCTACACTACTTTTAGACCAAATGATACACTGTAGAAATGGTACAGCCCATGTTTAGTGTTCTACACTACTGTTAGACCAAAGGATACACTGTAGAAATGGTGCAGCCTATGCATTCTAAGCATTATATAGACTAAAGACAGAAGGTAAGAAGGACATGTTTCACTGATATCCATATTCAAGATTCCGTAATACACAATGCAGTATCTTGAACGATAATGATTTCTTGAATTTGATTTCTTGAACGTTGATATTCTATTAAATTAACCACATGCCAGGTTCAGAGCATTGTATGTATTGTAAACTTGACAATCTGGGGCACAAATTCTGAAAACAAGAACACCACTGGGTTTGATCTCACAGCCCTCACAGCCCTCGACAACACTCACAGTCCCTGATAGCCCATACAGCCCTTGACATCCCTCACAGCCCTCGACAGCCTTCACAGCCCTCACAGCACTCGACAACCCTCTCAGCCCCTGACAGCCCTCACAGCCCTCACAGCACTCACAGCCTTCACAGCCCAAAAAGCATAAAGCCGGAAGCTTTTACTGAATCTGACCGTCTCAGTAGGGTTGCCAAGCCTCAACAAAGTTATGTTTCCTGGTGCATTTCTCTAAACGGAGGCACTCTCAATCAGTCCACAAGGGATTTGAAGAACACATCAACACACCTCCATCTGCTCTCTACCACATAGTACAACTGTTACTAAGCAACTGCCAGGGTTGTCTGTCTCTGTTAGCTAATTCTCTGTCATTGTGATAGTAAGTGTATCTACAGATATAGGATCTTAATTTGATCACCCTGTTGCAGGAGGATTTTCTTGCAATGCAGGAGATTTAAAAGGTGTAGTGTGTCTGAGGTGTAAAAAGGCTTCTGAAGTTTGTAATTTCCAATATTGACATTTCAGTCTTGATTGTATTAACCCCCACAAAAATGTCCATTCATTATAATCCACATTTCCTATTGCTGCAGGATTAGTTTACTGCTGTCGCAAACTGGCTCAAATTAAGATCCTACTCCTCTATTTCAATGTATATCATCTCCCTGTAGTGGAGGGACCAAGGGACAGTTTTTAATAGCTGTCATAGAACTGACACTCATACTGTATCTTGCATTACCTTTTCAACTTTGGTTGAGAAGGAGAAAACAAATCCATTTGTGCCTTCAATCCCATCCCAATAACATTTTATAGTTCAAGCATACACATATGTCATTAAGGAGAGGAGCAGTGAGATGAGCATAGAGGTTTTAGAATGCACAGAGTGAGAGCATTGTAGGTCACAGTGTTGATGTTCATTATGATCAGTCATGCAGCAGCAGGGTTTGCCTTGGGAGCTGAACGCTGACATCACAGACACTGCACATTGCTCAGTCCTGGACAGAGGCCAGAGAGCTGTTCATAAAGCACTCACTGTCCTGCCCAGTAAATGTTCTGGGGTCTAGCACTGCATAAACTCCCAACATTATCTTATTGTATTGAATGTTGTGAAACACTATGATTTTAAAAGGCTTTATTCTGCATTCGTGGCATGGCATTAATGAATGAAGTCACTGTTTCTCAGAGCTCATGCTCACCATCAAAAGGTAAACAGACCCCCAGCCTTTTGGGATGGTTTTAGCATGCTGCATTAATTGAAGATGTTTAGGCTAAACGAATAGTGTTAGGTTACTTTGACGTATCTATACTATATACACTGTGTACAAAACATTAGGAACCCCTTCCTAATATTGAATTGCACCCATCCTTTTCCCTAAGAACAGCATCAATTCATTGGGGCATGGACTCTGCACTCTAAAATAGTTATTTGGCTGTCCCCATAGGAGACCCCTTTTTGTTTACAGTTCGAACACTATTTTATTCCAGAACTAACCCTTTCAGGTTCCATGTAGAACCCTCTGTAGAAAGGGTTCCACATGGAACTCAAAAGGGTTCTACCTGCAACAAAAAGGGTTATCCTATGGGGACAGCCAAAGAACACCCTTAGCATTTTTTTTCTTTCTAAAACTGTACAAGGTGTCAAGAGATGTCCACATGGATGCTGGCCCATGTTGACTCCAATGCTTCCAACAGTTGTGTCAAGTTGGCTGGATATCCTTTGGGTGGTGGACCATTCTTGATACACATTGGAAACTTTTGAGCTTGAAAACCCAGCAGCGTTGCAGTTCTTGACACACTCAAACCGATGCGCCTGGCACCTACTATCATACCCCAGTCAGACACTTAAATATTGTGTCTTGCCCATTCACTCTCTGAATGGCACACAAACAATCCATGTTTCAATTGTCTCAAGGCTTAAAAATCCTTCTTTAGCCTATCTCCTCCCCTTCAGCTACAATGGCTGAAGTGGGGCAGCGGTCCAAGGCACTGCATCTCAGGGCTAGAGACATCACTACAGGCTGTATCACAACCGGCCGTGGTTGGGTATCCCATAGGGCGGCGCACAATTGGCCCAGCGTCGTCCAGGTTTGGCCGGTGTAGACCGTCATTGTAAATAACAATTTGATGTTAACTGACTTGCCTAGTTAAATAAATGTACAACATGTTTTTTCTAAAAAGTGACATCAATAAGGGATCATTGTAATGAATACTCATGGAGAAAAAGTTGTAGATTCACATGCAGAACGCAGCAGATGTTTATTACGCCTTCGCAGAAGTCAGGAATCATGTCTCAGGCAGGCAATGGTCAAACACAGGTAGGCAGTCAAAAACAAACAATACCTCACAACCATACAAACAGAAAGAACTGAACTAAGTAGGGAGCTGATGAGACTAGGTGAGAAACCAAAACAGGTGAAATTAATGAACAAAAATGAAAGACAGTGCTACGTTCAAGAACACACAGAAAAAGAGCACAAGGTCGACTAAGAAAAGAAAATAAGAACCTTACAATCATAACTTTCACCTGGATTCATCTGGTCAGTCTGTCATGGAAAGAGCAGGTATTCCTAATGTACACTCAGTGTATACTGTGCCTAATTGAGATAGTAATTGAGTTGTGGCAGAACAATTCCTTTTTAAGTTTTAATTTTCTCATGAAAAGCACAGGATGCACAGCTTTTTTAAGACAGCACAAAAACAGGATCAAAGCTGCACAGTAGGTCTATAGTATAATGAGTTGATCGTCTGGGTGGGAGTCACACTGTGATGTAGGCCTGTAGTACAATGAGCTGATACTCTGGGTGGGAGTCACACTGTACAGTAGGATTATAGTATGTGATCTAATACCTGAGCCATAGAGAAGCACACACAGCCACATGCTCCGCTAAGTGAGCCATATAGAACCATGCACAGCCCCATACACTACTAACTTAGCCATATAGAACCATACACAGCCCCATGCTCTACTAACTGAGCCACAGAACTATACACAGCCCCATGCTTGACAAACTGAGACATACACAGCCATAACTCTACTAACTGAGCCATATACAACCATACAGAGCCCCATGCTCTTCTAACTGAGCCATACACAGACCCATACTCTACTAACTGAGTCATACAGAATTACACACAGACCCATGCTCTACTAACTGAGCCATACACAGCCCCAAGCTCCACTAACAGAGCCATAGAGAACCATACACAGCCCCATACTCTACTAACTGAGAACCTGAGCCATTTAGAACCATACACTGAGCCATTGAACCATACACATCCCCATACTCTACTACTGAGAGCCATATTGAACCATACACAGCCCCCATACTCTACTAACTGAGCCATTTAGAACCATACACATCCCCATGCTCCACTAACAGAGCCATATAGAACCATACACAGCCCCATACTCTACTAACTGAGCCATACACAGCCCCATACTCTACTAACTGAGCCATACACAGCCCCATGCTCCACTAACAGAGCCATATAGAACCATACACAGCCCCATACTCCACTAACTGAGCCATATAGTACCGTACATAGCCCCATGCTCTACTAAGTGAGCCTTGTCGAACCATACACAGCCCTATGCTCCACTATCTGAGCCATACACAGCCCCATGCTCTACTAACTGAGCCGTACCCAACCCGATAATCTGCTAACTGAGCCATATTGAACCATACACATCCCCATACTCTACTAACTGAGCCATATTGAACCATACACATCCCCATACTCTACTAACTGAGACATTTAGAACCATACACATCCCCATACTCTACTAACTGAGCCATATTGAACCATACACATCCCCATACTCTACTAGCTGAGCCATATTGAACCATACACATCCCCATACTCTACTCCATATTGAACCATACACATCCCCATACTCTACTAACTGAGCCATTTGAACCATACACATCCCCATACTCTACTAACTGAGCCATTTGAACCATACACATCCCCATACTCTACTAACTGAGCCATTTAGAACCATACACATCCCCATACTCTACTACTGAGCCATTTGAACCATACACATCCCCATACTCTACTAACTGAGCCATTTAGAACCATACACATCCCCATACTCTACTAACTGAGCCATATTGAACCATACACATCCCCATACTCTACTAACTGAGCCATATTGAACCATACACATCCCCATACTCTACTAACTGAGACATTTAGAACCATACACATCCCCATACTCTACTAACATTTGAACCATACACATCCCCATACTCTACTAAACCATATTGAACCATACATCCTCTACATGAGCCATATTGAACCACACATCCTACTAACTGAGCCATATTGAACCATACACATCCCCATACTCTACTGAGACATTTAGAACCATACACATCCCCATACTCTACTAACTGAGCCATATTGAACCATACACATCCCCATACTCTACTAACTGAGCCATATTGAACCATACACATCCCCATACTCTACTAACTGAGACATTTAGAACCATACACATCCCCATACTCTACTAACTGAGCCATATTGAACCATACACATCCCCATACTCTACTAACTGAGCCATATTGAACCATACACATCCCCATACTCTACTAACTGAGCCATATTGAACCATACACATCCCCATACTCTACTAACTGAGCCATATTGAACCATACACATCCCCATACTCTACTAACTGAGCCATATTGAACCATACACATCCCCATACTCTACTAACTGAGACATTTAGAACCATACACATCCCCATACTCTACTAACTGAGCCATATTGAACCATACACATCCCCATACTCTACTAACTGAGCCATATTGAACCATACACATCCCCATACTCTACTAACTGAGCCATATTGAACCATACACATCCCCATACTCTACTAGCTGAGACATTTAGAACCATACACATCCCCACACTCTACTAACTGAGAGCCATATCCCCATACTCTACTAACTGACATATTGAACCATACACATCCCCATACTCTACTACTGAGACATATTGAACCATACACATCCCCATACTCTACTAACTGAGCCATTTGAACCATACACATCCCCATACTCTACTAACTGAGCCATATTGAACCATACACATCCCCATACTCTACTAACTGAGCCATTTGAACCATACACATCCCCATACTCTACTAACTGAGACATTTAGAACCATACACATCCCCATACTCTACTAACTGAGCCATTTGAACCATACACATCCCCATACTCTACTAACTGAGCCATATTGAACCATACACATCCCCATACTCTACTAACTGAGCCATTAGAACCATACACATCCCCATACTCTACTAACTGAGCCATTTAGAACCATACACATCCCCATACTCTACTAACTGAGACATTTAGAACCATACACATCCCCATACTCTACTAACATCCCCATACTCTACTAACTGAGACATTTGAACCATACACATCCCCATACCTATATAGAACCATACACATCCCCAACCACTACTGAACCATACACATCCCCATACTCTACTAACTGAGACATTTGAACCATACACATCCCCATACTCTACTGACTGAGCCATTTGAACCATACACATCCCCATATCTACTAACTGAGGTCTACTAACTGAGACATTTGAACCATACACATCCCCATACTCTACTAAAAGCCTGACCACATCCCCAACTCTACTACAGCCAAGAACCATACACATCCCCATACTCACTACTGCTGAGACATTTGAACCATACACATCCCCATACTCTACTAGCTGAGACATTTGAACCATACACATCCCCATACTCTACTAACTGAGCCATTTGAACCATACACATCCCCAACTCTACACACATTTAGAACCAAACATCCCCTACCTACTAACTGAGCCATTCATCCCCAACTCTACACTGGGAACACATCCCCATACTCTACTAGCTGAGCCATGATTGAGAACCATACACATCCCCAAACACTCTACTAGCTGAACATTTAGAAAAACTAACATAGACAACCCATCCCCAACTCTACGCCCTGACCATTTGAACCATACACATCCCCATACTCTACTAACTCAGAACATGACACATACACAGCCCCATTCTCTGCTAACTGAGGCATATAGAACCACATACAGCCCCATACTCTAATAACTGAGCCATGTAGAACCCTACACTGCCCCAAAATCTACTATCTGAGCCATATGGAATTTTCACAGCCCCATCTCTACTAACTGAGCCATACACAACCCCATAATCTACTAACTGAGCCATATAGATCCATACACATCCCCACACTCTACTAACTGAGCTATATAGATCCATACACATCCCCACACTCTACTAACTGAGCCATATAGATCCATACACAGCCCCATACTCTTTTAACTGAGCCATATAGATCCATACACAGCCCCATCTCTACTAACTGAGCCATACACATCCCCACACTCTACTAACTGAGCCATATAGAACCATTCACAGCCCCATACTCTACTAACTGAGCCATTTTAAACTATACACATCCCCATACTTTGCTAACTGAGCCATACACAGCCCCATGCTCTACTACTAACATTTGAGAACCATACACATCCCCATGCTACTATGAGCCATATTGAACCATACACATCCCCATACTCTACTAACTGAGACATTTGAACCATACACATCCCCATACTCTACTAACTGAGCCATTTAGAACCATACACATGCTCTACTAGACCATACACATCCCCATACTCTAACATTTGAACCATACACATCCCCATACTCTACTAACTGAGCCATACACATCCCCATACTCTACTAACTAAACTGAACCATACACATCCCCATGCTCTACTAACTGAGCCATTTGAACACAGCCCCATGCTCTACTAACATTGAACCATACACATCCCCATACTCTACTAACTGCCATTTGAACCATACACATCCCCATACTCTACTAACTGAACATTTGAACCATACACATCCCCATGCTCTACTACTGAACTGAGAGCCAGAACCATACACATCCCCATGCTCTACTAACTGAGCCATTTAGAACCATACACATCCCCATGCTCTACTAACTGAGCCATTTGAACCATACACATCCCCATGCTCTACTAAACATTTGAACCATACACATCCCCATGCTCTACTAACATTTGAACCATACACATCCCCATATCTACTACTACATTTGAGCCATACACATCCCCATGCTCTACCTGAGCCATGCATCCCCTACTACTAACTGAGAACCATACACATCCCCATACTCTACTACTGAGACATTTGAACCATACACATCCCCATGCTCTACTAACTGAGCCATTTGAACCACAGCATCCCCATACTCTACTAAACTGAGCCATTTGAACCATACACATCCCCATACTCTACTACTGAGCCATTTGAGCCACTAACACAGCCCCATGCTCTACTGAACATGAGAACCATACACATCCCCATACTCTACTACTATCCCCACTGAGCCATACACAGCCCCATGCTCTACTAACTGAGCCATACACAGCCCCATGCTCTACTAACTGAGCCATACACAGCCCCATGCTCTACTAACTGAGCCATACACAGCACCATGCTCTACTAACTGAGCCATACACTGCACCATGCTCTACTAACTGAGCCATACACAGCACCATGCTCTACTAACTGAGCCATACAATGCACCATGCTCTACTAACTGAGCCATACACAGCCCCATGCTCTACTAACTGAGCCATACACTGCACCATGCTCTACTAACTGAGCCATACCCAGCACCATGCTCTACTAACTGAGCCATTGCAGTGTATCCATGTTTGTCCCATTAGCCTGTCATTGTATGGTTAACTTACAGAGGCCTAGGAATGAGCAGCTCATTTGTCCTCACAGCAGCACACCTCCAGTCATTGTTAATCTTAGAAATCATTCTCACAACTTCATTGTGTTATTATCATTCCCCTTTCTCGAAGGAAACCTGGTTATCACCACTGACCCCTGCAGAGAACAATTTATTTCAGGCAACAGATACCGTCTAATTGTGTTTGTCAAGGGAGGAGAGCAAGGCAGATATCCAACACTACTATGACTATATTTCAATTATTTTTAGGAGGACTGGAGAGATACATTTCTCAGCAGTGAATTTATGGTTATGATATGTTTTGACCAAGGTTTTAATCAGTATTTAATGTATTTTGTATTTGAATGGGTACTTGATATAGTAGTAAAGATAGTCATTAATTACTATAACTTTTTTACAGCTAGCTATTTTCAAAAGGTTATACAAAAATACCAAAAAATGATTAACTGAGTCTTGTCCCTCAGGCACATCTTGATTTTCCACATTTTTGTACACCTGCTCATTGGCCAATTCAACAGTTTAATGTAAGTCCACTGACCTCTCTTGGCTGTCAGCCAATTCCTGAAAGAGATGTTGTTCCCTGACGCATGTAGCTGACATATCCAGCCAATCAAGGGATCAGGCTATCAGGCATTAGCTCCACGTTTATATTGTCAACTACCCTCTCCAGATGACAGATGCTATCACGTTTTAGGGAAGACCCAGATGACAGATACTATCACGTTTTAGGGAAGACCCAGATGCAGACAGTGTGGAAGTAACACAAGTGTATTACTAGAACAGGGGGCAGGTCAAGGGCAGGCAGAGGTCAGCAATCCTGTTCAGAGTCCAGAAGCTACAGAGCAGCAGGCAGTCTCAGGGTCAGGGCAGGCAGAGGTCAATGATCCAGTGTGGCGGAACAAGGTACAGGATGACAAGCAGGCTCAAGGTCAGGGCAGGCAGAATGGTCAAAACCGGGAAAACTAGAAAACAGGAACTTTAGAAAAGACTGAAGCAAGGGGAAAAACACTGGTAGGCTTGACAAACAAAATGAACTGGCAACAGACAAACGGAGAACACAGGTATAAATACACAAATGGGAGACGTCTGGTGGGGGGTGGAGACAAGCACAAAGACAGGTGAAACAGATCAGGGTGTGACAGATACAGTATGCTCATAAAAAAGAAAAACAATTACTTTTCTCTTTTCCTCCTTTCTATTCGAATAGCTGTTCTATTCTAATAGGTGTTCTATTCTATTAGCTGTTCTGTGCTAATAGCTGTTCTATTATTATAACTGCTCTATTCTTATAGCTGTTCTATTTTAATAGCTGTTATGTTCTAGAAGCTGTTCTATTATGACAGCTGTTCTGTTCTAATAGCTGTTCTATTCTAATAGCTTTTCTATTCGTATAGCTGTTCTATTCCATTAGCTGTTTTATTCTAACTGTTTTTGTATTATTATAGCTGTTCTATTTTAATAGCTGTTATGTTCTAAAAGCTGTTCTATTATAACAGCTGTTCTGTTCTAATAGCTGCTCTATTCTAATAGCTTTTCTATTCGTATAGCTGTTCTATTCCATTAAGTGTTTTATTCTAACAGTTGTTGTATTATTATAGCTGTTCTATTCTAATAGCTGTTCTGTTCTCATAGCTCTTCTATTCTTATAGCTGTTCTATTCTAATAGCTATTCTATTCTAATAGGTGTTCTATTCTTACAGATGTTCTATTCTAATAGCTCTTCTGTTCGTATAGCTATTCTATTCCATTAGCTGTGTTATTATAACAGCTGTTCTATTCTAATAGCTGTTCTATTCTAATAGCTGTTCTATTCTAATAGCTTTTCTATTCGTGTAGCTGTTCTATTCTAATATCTATTCTATTCTAATAGGTGTTCTATTCTTATAGATGTTCTATTCTTAATAGCTCTTCTGTTTGTATAGCTAATCTATTCCATTAGCTGTGTTATTATAACAGCTGTTCTATACTAAAAGCTGTTCTATTCTAATAACTGCTCTATTTTAATAGCTGTTCTGTTCTAAAAGCTATTCTATTATAACAGCTGTTCTATTCTAATGGCTGTTCTATTCTAATATCTGTTCTATTCTAATAGCTTTTCTATTCGTGTAGCTGTTCTATTCCATTAGCTGTTCTATTCTAATAGTTACTATATTACTATAGCTGTTCTATTCTAATAGCTGTTCTATTGTAAGAGCTGTTCTATTCTCATAGCTGTTTTATTCTCATAGCTGTTCTATATATAGCTGTTCTATTCTAATAGCAGTTCTATTCTAATTGATGTTCTATTCTAATAGCTGTTCTATTCTTAAAGCTGTTCTATTCTAATATCTGTTCTATTCTAATAGCTTTTCTATTCGTGTAGCGGTTCTATTCCATTAGCTGTTCTATTCTAATAGTTACTATATTACTATAGCTGTTCTATTCTAATAGCTCTTCTATTGTAAGAGCTGTTCTATTCTCATAGCTGTTTTATTCTCATAGCTGTTCTATATATAGCTGTTCTATTCTAATAGTAGTTCTATTCTAATTGCTGTTCTATTCTAATAGCAGTTATATTCTTAAAGCTGTTCTATTATAAAAGCTGTTCTATTCTAATAGTTATTATATTATTATAGCTGTTCTAATCACTGTTCTATTGTAATCACAAAAACCGATGTGCTATTAGAGCACATTCTTCCAATCAGAGTTTGGATACACAGTGCTGATTCATCTCAGGATTAGCGCACAATACAATTCCCATAATAATATGTTGTTGTTCTTTTTGTTGTGGTGCCAGGCAGGTACCAGGGTTGTTCTGTGCAGTGGCAGTTGAAATCCTTGTATAACACTGCTATGAGCCAGGAGATAGTTAGCCCACAGTCTCAGGTGACAAAGGTGGTAGACTCTGGTTGCCAGACAACTCTGAACTCTGACATCCTCTTAATGAAAAGTGACATTGAGTAGTCACAGATAGTGGTTAGGACTAAAATAGGTTTTGCAGGTGTTTCCTAGCTCTAAGGCAAATGGCTGAACCTCAGTTTCTGTTTGCATTATTTTTTCGCTTACCTCACTGGCTGGCAGATAATTGTATGGTTTGGCCTTATAAATAGCATAGTATAACAACTGATCATTTGGGGAAAATGTTACATTGTGTTACACAAAAAAACTGGCCACATATTGTATTCTACTGTAGTGAGTTTTGTAGAAATGTCCATTCCTGGACTGCATTGCTTTGAACTACTTATTGTCAATGTATGGCTATGCAACTGCTGCAATATTGTACTATGTGAATTCACATAGTGAAAGTGAGGAGTTATCTGTGCAGGTAATTAAGCACAGATGAGATCAGAAATGTTCATCTCACTTTCAAAGTCAAGAGTTCATCAGACTCAGCTGAGGCTTTTCAACTAATATTGATAAGCTGTCCTGAAGGTGTTACTGACTTCACATGCAAAGGCCATAGCGAGACACAACATACAGCAATATCTAATTTACGACCATAGACCATATATATTGAATGTTCCTGACCATGAAATGACCCCTCAAAAATACAATTTATTGTTAGTAGTTACACGTTAAAGAAGATTACAGTTGATCTTTCATGACTTTACAAGTGCATGCAATACAATAGGACCTTGTAATCATAGCCCATGCAGCATCCTTGAATGCACTTTCTTGCTCTTGGAAGTCGAATGCGGCAGATTATAGATTTTAGATTGGCTTGCATTAGGAAGCTGGCTATAAGTACCATAATCGGATCAATGTTGCACTGAACCTGATCCTCACAAGATCTCTTCTTCTCTACTGTGCTCCGCTGTAACCAAAGGACTAAATTATCCTTGAAGGCATCTAATTTTTCAGTCACTGGTTGTGTGTGTGTGCGTGTGTGTGTGTGTGTGTGTGTGTGTGTGTGTGTGTGTGTGTGTGTGTGTGTGTGTGTGTGTGTGTGTGTGTGTGTGTGTGTGTGTGTGTGTGTGTGTGTGTGTGTGTGTGCTTGTAGGATGGAGGAGAGGCAGTGTGTGTGGACAGACACACTGTGTGTGTGATAACTAACTACTGTGTGGACAGTATGTACAGGAAAAGGTTTGATAACTAACTACTGTGTGGCTTGTACTGCTTCAACAAGCCACAGTAGGATGGAGGAGAGGCAGTGATAACTAACTACTGTGTGGACAGACACACTGGACGCTGTCTACAGGAGAGAGGAGAGGCAGTGATAACTAACTACTGTGTGGACAGACACACTGGACGCTGTCTACAAGAGAGAGGAGAGGCAGTGATAACTAACTACTGTGTGGACAGACACACTGGACGCTGTCTACAGGAGAGAGGAGAGGCAGTGATAACAACCTGCCCGCTTGACCCTATCCCCTCCTCTCTTCTCCAGACCATTTCCGGAGAGAGGAGACAGTTTTACTGTGTACCTCACCGCGTCTCATCAACTCATGGACCACTGACCGCTGGCAGTGATAACTAACTACTTCCGTCTTCAAGAGAGCGAGAGTTGCACCCCTTCTGAGAAAAACCTAACACTGTGTGGACAGACCCTCCGATGTCAACAACTACAGACCAGTATCCCTGTCTACTCAGTGATTCTGTCTCCAAAACTCTTGAGGCAGTGATAACTAACTACTGTGTGGACAGACACACTTGGCCAGCTCTACCGCAGTGATCTAACTACTGTGTGGACAGACACATGACGCTGTCAACAGGAGAGAGGAGAGGCAGTGATCCAAATCAGTCAGGTTTCAAGACTAGTCATTCAACTGGACAGACACACTGCGCTTCTCTGATAACTAACACTGGTGGCGCACCGCACTGCTAGAGGAGAGGCAGTGATAACTAAACTGTGTGGACAGACTCACTCCTCTGCTCTCATCCTGTGTGGACAGACACTATCGGCTACAGGAGAGAGAGGAGAGGCCTGATAACTAACTACTGTGGACAGAACCATCAGATAACTAACTCCTCTCCACCCTCTCCGAGGAGGGCAGTGATAACTAACTACTGTGTGGACAGACACACACGCTTCAACAGGAGAGAGGATTGCAGTGATCCTACCTGACAGGTCGCTGTCAACAGGAGAGAGGAGAGGCTAACTAACAGGTGGCAGACACACTGGCGAGAATCTGTCTACCTCACACACGCGCTCTCACCACTGGTGTCCCCCAGGGCAGTGTTAACTAGGCCCTCACTTATTCTCGCTATACACCAAGTCACTTGGCTCTGTCAACAGGAGAGAGGAGAGGCAGTGATACCTCACATGGTCAGACTCCTATCATTGCTATGCAGACGACACACAATAACAGGAGAGTACTGTGTGGACAGACACACTGGACGCTGTCTTCTCCTTTGGACAGACACACCCCTTCTGCAGTGACCAGGTGGAGAATCGCATCTACAGGAGAGAGGAGAGGCTGCATGTCTGGCAGACACACTCAGTGTGGATGACGTGATCACCACTGTGTGGACAGACACACTGAACTGTCAGCAAGACGAGAGCTCCTCTTCCTCCCAGGAGAGGGAAGGACTGCCCTGTTCCATGATCTCAGGAGAGAGGAGAGGCCATCACGGTGGACAGACACACTCCATTGTGTCCTCCTCCCAGAGCGCAACAGGAGAACCTTGGCGTGATAACCTGGACAGACACACTGTCGTTCTCAAATAACATCACAGGCGGTGTCCCAGTGTTCCTGTAGGTTCATGCTCTACAACATCTAACTACTGTGTGGACAGACACACTGCCTGTCACAGGAGAGAGAGGCAGTGTCCTAATCCAGGCACTTGTCATCTGTCCCGTCTTGATTACTGACACACTCGCTGTCTACAGGAGAGGCGGGGCAGTGATAACTAACCTGTGTGCCAGAAACCCCTACAACAGTGATCATCTGTGTGGACAGACACTGGACGCTGTCTACAGAGAGAGAGAGGAGAGCAGTGATAACTAACTCTGGTGTTCAACCTTCCAAGTTCTAACTCACTGTGTGGACAGACACACCGCTCCTCAGGAGAGAGAGGAGAGGCGCTAACTCTCCACTGGCTTCCAGTGATAACTAACTACTGTGTGGACAGACACATCCGTCTACAAGACCATGGTGCTTGCCACGGAGCTGTGAGGGAGAGGCAGTGATAACACCTCAGTACCTCCAGGCTCTGATGGACAGACACACTACACTGTCCAAACAAGGGCAGGCAGTGATAACATCCACCACTGGCCTGTCTCGCAGTGATAACTCCCTACCACTGAGGAAGTAGGCAGTTCCCGTGTGGACAGCCCAGTCAAAACTGTAACTACTGTGTGGACAGCTCTGGCCCCCAATGGTGGAGACAAACTACCCACACGACGTCTACAGGAGGAGAGGCAGTGATCAATCACACACCTTCCGGAGACACCTGGACAGAAACCCCACAGGAGAGAGAGGAGAGGCAGTGATCTTCACAGGAATACCTACAGGATAGAGGAGAGGCAGTGTAATCCTGTGTCTCACACTGGACCTGTCCCAGTGATAAAAGATTTAGACTGCGCTATTGTAAAGTGGCTGTTCCACTGGACGCTGTCATAAGAGTGTATGCACTAACTACTTGTAAGTCGCTCTGGACAAGAGCGTCTGCTAAATGACTTAAATGTAAATGTAAATAACTAACTACTGTGTGGACAGACACACTGGACGCTGTCTACAGGAGAGAGGAGAGGCAGTGATAACTAACTACTGTGTGGACAGACACACTGGACGCTGTCTACAAGAGAGAGGAGAGGCAGTGATAACTAACTTCTGTGTGGACAGACACACTGGACGCTGTCTACAGGAGAGAGGAGAGGCAGTGATAACTAAGTACTGTATGGACAGACACACTGGACGCTGTCTACAGGAGAGAGGAGAGGCAGTGATAACTAACTACTGTGTGGACAGACACACTGGACGCTGTCTACAAGAGAGAGGAGAGGCAGTGATAACTAACTACTGTGTGGACAGACACACTGGACGCTGTCTACAGGAGAGAGGAGAGGCAGTGATAACTAACTACTGTGTGGACAGACACACTGGACGCTGTCTACAGGAGAGAGGAGAGGCAGTGATAACTAACTACTGTGTGGACAGACACACTGGACGCTGTCAACAGGAGAGAGGAGAGGCAGTGATAACTAACTACTGTGTGGACAGACACACTGGACGCTGTCTACAGGAGAGAGGAGAGGCAGTGATAACTAACTACTGTGTGGACAGACACACTGGACGCTGTCTACAGGAGAGAGGAGAGGCAGTGATAACTAACTACTGTGTGGACAGACACACTGGACGCTGTCTACAGGAGAGAGGAGAGGCAGTGATAACTAACTACTGTGTGGACAGACACACTGGACGCTGTCTACAGGAGAGAGGAGAGGCAGTGATAACTAACTACTGTGTGGAAAGACACACTGGAAGGGTACCACTTGAGGGAGGAGGATGTCTTCCCTATAACGCACAGCACTGAGATTGCCTGCAATGACAACAAGCTCAGTCTGATGATGCTGTAACACACTGCCCAAGACCATGACGGACCCTCCACCTCCAAATCAATCCCGCTCCAGAGGACAGGCCTTGGTGTAATGCTCATTCCTTTGACGATAAACGCAAATGCGACCATCGGTGAGACCGTGACTCGTCAGTGAAGAGCACTTTTTGCCAATCCGGTCTGGTCCAGCGACAGTGGGTTTGTGCCCATAAGCAACATTGTTGTGATGTCTGGTGTGGACCTGCCTTACAACAGGCCTACAAGCCCTCAGTTTATGGTTCATTGAACAAGCATGGGAAACAGTGTTTAAACCTTTTACAATGAAGATCTGTGACATTTAATCCAAGTGAAACTTCCCTGTCTTAGGTCAGTTAGGATCACCACTTTATTTTAAGAATGTGAAATGTCAGAATAATAGTAGAGAGAATAATTTTTTTCATCACATTCGCAGTGGGTCAGAAGTTCACATGCACTCAATTTGTATTTGGTAGCATTGCCTTAAAATTGTTTCACTTGGGTCAAACGTTTCCACAAGCTTCCCACAATAAGTTGGGTGAATTTTGGCCCATTCCTCCTGACAGAGCTGGTGTAACTGAGTCAGGTTTGCCACTCCAATAGGCCATTTTCCTTTGGAAGCATGCTTGGGGTCATTGTCCATTTGGAAGAAAAACTTTTTTCAGTTCTGCCATGATGTCATCTACAAATGTTCAGTCATTATTGCCAAACAGTTCCTGAAATTCCCCCAAGCAGCTGATTGGTAGGCTATACAAGCTAGTTTTCTGTTGCTCAGAGGAGAGCTGATGATTGATATGTCCTGTCTTGGTTTTTGCTGAGAGAGATGAGTCAGGGTCAGGATACAGCTTTGTGATGGCCACTCCAATACCTTGACGTTGTTGTCCTTAAGGTAATTGCTGAGAGAGAGCTGATGAGTGATATGTCCTGTGTTGGTAATTGCTGAGAGAGAGCTGATGAGTGATATGTCCTGTGTTGGTAATTGCTGAGAGAGAGCTGATGAGTGATATGTCCTGTGTTGGTAATTGCTGAGAGAGCTGATGAGTGATATGTCCTGTGTTGGTAATTGCTGAGCGAGAGCTGATGGTTAAGTCCTGTATTTTGGGTAGTGTTGTCCTGGTAAAGAGAGCTGATGAGTGATATGTCCTGGTTATATCATGTGAGTTATGTCCTGTGTTGATTCTGAGAGAGAGCTGAGAGTTCTTTGCTGATGAGTGATATGTCCTGTGTTGGTAATTGCTGAGCGAGAGCTGATGGTTAAGTCCTGTATTTTGGGTAGTGTTGCTTAAAGAGAGCTGAGGGTTATATCATGTGTTAGTTGATTCTCAGAGTTCTTTGTGAAGTATTTTGTAGCGGTCCTGAGGAGATATGTTTATGTCCAAAGGACTGTATTGATTATTGAACTTGTTTGTACCTATCTGTTTTTGTTCCCAAGGGGAAGGGGAAGGCACCTCGGGAGTGCTTAGGCATACAGTACATAACCCGTAGTATTCACTGTCTATGCACACTAGTTAAGACCTGGACCACCCCCTGTATTTTGTTTAGCGCACCAGGTGGTGCTAAGTTAGGTAAGTAGTGGGTAGGCAGGTAAGTTAGAGGGGGCTTTGACATTTACTTGCTTTGGATCCGTTCAGCCCCTTTTCTCCAAATTTACCGTGTGAAGGAATAAATTCCCAGTAAACGGTAAATGCTCTGCCTTTGTCAGCCTTACTCGCACCTACAGTCCCATACCTCTTTCACTCCACAGGGAGTTGAATTGTAGCAGGGTGTTGCGTTCCCTCTTTCTAGAGGCGTACATAATGGGGGCTCATACGGGATTCCATTAAACCCACCGGACCCTGCTGCTCTAAGCTCTCTGTGGTTGGTGATTGAGGTGTGATGGTAGGTTGTGATGACTTGTTTAGATTGTGTGTTCAGTAGACTGCAGTGTACAAGATGGCTGCCTCCGCCCTCTGTTGATTCTTTTTATGTGGTTGTGGAAAGTAAGACCTTTTTGCTATAGCTGACCATTATGGACTCTTCGTCCTTGAGAAAGCCCTAAAGGCTGAGCTTTTGGTGCTCGTCAGGGAGGGTTTAGTGAGAACTAATTTTCTCGTTGAAAGATGAGAGGGAGGCTTCAGGAGAGGAGACGGGTAGATCTTCCGATGTCAAGTCGGAGGACGGGGCGGAGGAAGGGGTTGCTCGTACCCCTTTACATTGGCCCGATTCGACACTATCTTCTGCTTCGGGTCGTTCAGACGGGACCACTAAGCAAAAGGTGAGACTGGCCCGTTTAAAAATGGGGCAAAAAGATAAAGAGATACAGTTTACTGTAGATATTAGGAAAATGGAAATCGACAAGGAGGACTGGAGCTAGACTCCAGTGCGACTCCACAACCTGCTTACCATCATGCCCACTTCGATATGAGTAAAAATATAGCTTTAGTCCCTCCTTTCCGGGAGTAGGAAGTTGATTCCTATTTCTCTGCGTTTGAGCATGTGGCCGCTCCTGTTGCAATGTAAATTGTCTGGGAAAGCCCAGGAAGTAGTAGCTGCTCTCTCCCTGGAAGACAGTTTACACTATGATACAGTTAAAACTACCGTGTATGAGGCTTATGAGTTGGTACCTGAAGACAGTGATTCAGGAAACAAAAAAAAGCCTCTCACCGTACGTTTGTTGAGTTTGCAAATGACAAAGAGTCTCTGTGAAATCGCTGGTGTTCAGCCAGCAAAGCTAACACCTTTGCTGATATTCGGGAATTGATGCTGTCTGAGGATTTTAAAAGCAACCTCCCTGATAGAATTGTAGTTAATTTAAATGAACAAAGTTGCAACATTGGCCCAGGCAGCAGTGTTGGCAGATGAGTACGCTTTGACACACAAGACTGTCTTTGGTGCACCTCCTTTTGAAGGCCGGAAGATTACGTCATCAGTGCCTCGTTCAGGTCGCTTTTCCTCTAACAACCCTAAGCCTCTTCATGAAATCAGTGAATGTTTTTACTGTCATCAAAATGGTCACGTGATTGCGAACTGCCCGGTTATGAAAAATAAACCGAAACAGTCCCTGTGACCGTCCCCTAAAATGAAAAGTTTGGGTTTAGTCAAGTCTTTGGCTCGTCCGTTGGACTGAGTTATTGATTCAGCATTTGGGAAACCGGCTCCTGTCTATGCTCTGTTTATCTCTGCCCGTTGTGTTTCCTTAACTGGAGAACAAGTTGATCAAAAGCCCACACAAATCTTACGAGACACCGGGGTGGCGTAGTCAGTAATCGTTACGGATGCTTTACCCTGGTCTCCTGAAACGTATTGTGGCTCGCATGTCATATTACAGGGTATAGAGACGAACAGTGCCTGTACCATTACACTGGGTCCACTTAGCGTCCGACTTGGTATCAGGACGTTTCCGTGTTGTAGTGTCTATACTGCCAGTAAAGGTTCCCTCTTGCGTTCCCTCTTCCTAGAGGCGTAAACTGTAGACTGGCTTTTTTTATGGCGGTTTTGGCACAGTGGCTTCTACCTTCTACCTATTAAAGGCAGTCAATTTAGTCTATATGAACTTCTGACCCACTGGAATAGTGATAGTCAATTATAAGTGAAATAATCTGTAAACGATTGTTGGAAACATTACTTGTGTCATGCACAAAGTAGATGTCCTATCCAACTTGCCAAAACTATAGTTTGTTAACAAGAAATTTGTGGAGTGGTTGAAAAACGCGTTTTAATAACTCCAACCTAAGTGTATGTAAACTTCCGACTTCAACTGTATATAACTGAAAAAGTGTGTTCGAGCAAGGAGGCCTACAAACCTGACTCAGTTACACCAGCTGTCAGGAAGAATGGCCCAAAATCCACCCAACTTATTGTGGGAAGCTTGTGGAAAGCTACCCGAATCATTTGACCCAAGTTAAACAATGTAAAGGCAATGCTACACTCAATTAGTATTTGGTATGTAAAACTTCTGACTGACACAACACATGCATACTTATACACTTTTACAAATAATTTGCTTCTGCTACTCAGTTCTTTATTTTACTCTTATCTATCCTGTTGCCTAGTCACTTTACCCTGCCTTCATGTACATATCTACCTCAATTACCCTGCTCGTTGATCTGGTAGTGATAGTCCCTGTCTATAGCTCCATTCATGTGTACTTATTTTATTCCTCATGTGTTACTATTTTATTTACATTTTTAAACTCTGCATTGTTGGGAAGGGGTCATAAGCAAGCATTTCACGGTGAATTCTACACCAGTTGTATTCACGCATGTGACATAAAATCTGATTTTATTTTAGATTAGACAACATATGAGTCGCAATGTATGCTGGAGTTAAAGGAAATGCTGCTAAAATAGCCAATAGTGGATTTTGTAAGACCGAAGGACCTCTTTGGTAAAATGTATAAATTGATCATCAAAAAGAAAGGAGGACCAAGGCACTGTTCATATATAATTAATTAAAATGCTTTTATTTGTATGGCATGTTTAATGGAAACTAATTTTAAAAACTCCGACACGTTTCGGCTGCATGGCCTTCGTCAGGGAGTGCAATGCTGTCACCAGGAGAGAGATGAGGCAGTGATAACTAACAAACACGAGGCCAGACAGACTGGATGCTGTCTACAAGAGAGAGGTGAGGCAGTGATAACTAACTAACGCGAAGCCAGACAGACTGGATGCTGTCTACAAGAGAGAGGTGAGGCAGTGATAACTAACTAACGCGAAGCCAGACAGACTGGATGCTGTCTACAAGAGAGAGGTGAGGCAGTGATAACTAACAAACACGAGGCCAGACAGACTGGATGCTGTCTACAAGAGAGAGGTGAGGCAGTGATAACTAACAAACACGAGGCCAGACAGACTGGATGCTGTCTACAAGAGAGAGGTGAGGCAGTGATAACTAACAAACACGAGGCCAGACAGACTGGATGCTGTCTACAAGAGAGAGGTGAGGCAGTGATAACTAACAAACACGAGGCCAGACAGACTGGATGCTGTCTACAAGAGAGAGGTGAGGCAGTGATAACTAACAAACACGAGGCCAGACAGACTGGATGCTGTCTACAAGAGAGAGGTGAGGCAGTGATAACTAACAAACACGAGGCCAGACAGACTGGATGCTGTCTACAAGAGAGAGGTGAGGCAGTGATAACTAACAAACACGAGGCCAGACAGACTGGATGCTGTCTACAAGAGAGAGGTGAGGCAGTGATAACTAACAAACACGAGGCCAGACAGACTGGATGCTATCTACAAGAGAGAGGTGAGGCAGTGATAACTAACGAACACGAGGCCAGACAGACTGGATGCTATCTACAAGAGAGAGGTGAGGCAGTGATAACTAACAAACACGAGGCCAGACAGACTGGATGCTGTCTACAAGAGAGAGGTGAGGCAGTGATAACTAACTAACACGAAGCCAGACAGACTGGATGCTGTCTACAAGAGAGAGGTGAGGCAGTGATAACTAACTAACACGAGGCCAGACAGACTGGATGCTGTCTACAAGAGAGAGGTGAGGCAGTGATAACTAACTAACACGAGGCCAGACAGACTGGATGCTGTCTACAAGAGAGAGGTGAGGCAGTGATAACTAACTAACACAAAGCCAGACAGACTGGATGCTGTCTACAAGAGAGAGATGAGGCAGTGATAACGAACACGAGGCCAGACAGACTGGATGCTGTCTACAAGAGAGAGGTGAGGCAGTGATAACTAACTAACGCGAAGCCAGACAGACTGGATGCTGTCTACAAGAGAGAGGTGAGGCAGTGATAACTAACTAACACGAGGCCAGACAGACTGGATGCTGTCTACAAGAGAGAGGTGAGGCAGTGATAACTAACTAACACAAGGCCAGACAGACTGGATGCTGTCTACAAGAGAGAGATGAGGCAGTGATAACTAACTAACACGAGGCCAGACAGACTGGATGCTGTCTACAAGAGAGAGGTGAGGCAATGATAACTAACTAACACAAGGCCAGACAGACTGGATGCTGTCTACAAGAGAGAGGTGAGGCAGTGATAACTAACTAACACGAGGCCAGACAGACTGGATACTGTCTACAAGAGAGAGGTGAGGCAGTGATAACTAACTAACATGAAGCCAGACAGACTGGATACTGTCTACAAGAGAGAGGTGAGGCAGTGATAACTAACTAACACGAGGCCAGACAGACTGGATGCTGTCTACAAGAGAGAGGTGAGGCAGTGATAACTAACAAACACGAGGCCAGACAGACTGGATGCTGTCTACAAGAGAGAGGTGAGGCAGTGATAACTAACAAACACGAGGCCAGACAGACTGGATGCTGTCTACAAGAGAGAGTGAGGCAGTGATAACTAACAAACACGAGGCCAGACAGACTGGATGCTGTCTACAAGAGAGAGGTGAGGCAGTGATAACTAACAAACACGAGGCCAGACAGACTGGATGCTGTCTACAAGAGAGAGGTGAGGCAGTGATAACTAACAAACACGAGGCCAGACAGACTGGATGCTGTCTACAAGAGAGAGGTGAGGCAGTGATAACTAACTAACACGAGGCCAGACAGACTGGATGCTGTCTACAGAGAGAGGTGAGGCAGTGATAACTAACTAACACGAGGCCAGACAGACTGGATGCTGTCTACAAGAGAGAGATGAGGCAGTGATAACTAACTAACACGAGGCCAGACAGACTGGATGCTGTCTACAAGAGAGAGGTGAGGCAGTGATAACTAACTAACACAAGGCCAGACAGACTGGATGCTGTCTACAAGAGAGAGGTGAGGCAGTGATAACTAACTAACTAACACGAAGCCAGACAGACTGGATACTGTCTACAAGAGAGAGGTGAGGCAGTGATAACTAACTAACATGAAGCCAGACAGACTGGATACTGTCTACAAGAGAGAGGTGAGGCAGTGATAACTAACTAACACGAGGCCAGACAGACTGGATGCTGTCTACAAGAGAGAGATGAGGCAGTGATAACTAACTAACACGAGGCCAGACAGACTGGAAGCTGTCTACAGTAGAGAGGTGAGGCAGTGATAACTAACTAAGGCGAAGCCAGACAGACTGGAAGCTGTCTCCAGGAGATTCAGTGATAACTAACGTGAAGCAAGACAGACTGGATGCTGTCTACAGGAGAGAAATGAGGCAGTGATAACTAACTAACGCGAAGCCAGACAGACTGGATGCTGTCTACAAGAGAGAGGTGAGGCAGTGATAACTAACTAACGCGAAGCCAGACAGACTGGATGCTGTCTACAAGAGAGAGGTGAGGCAGTGATAACTAACTAACGCGAAGCCAGACAGACTGGATGCTGTCTACAAGAGAGAGATGAGGCAGTGATAACTAACTAACACAAGGCCAGACAGACTGGATGCTGTCTACAAGAGAGAGGTGAGGCAGTGATAACTAACTAACACAAGGCCAGACAGACTGGATGCTGTCTACAAGAGAGAGATGAGGCAGTGATAACTAACTAACACAAGGCCAGACAGACTGGATGCTGTCTACAAGAGAGAGATGAGGCAGTGATAACTAACTAACACAAGGCCAGACAGACTGGATGCTGTCTACAAGAGAGAGATGAGGCAGTGATAACTAACTAACACAAGGCCAGACAGACTGGATGCTGTCTACAAGAGAGAGATGAGGCAGTAATAACTAACTAACACAAGGCCAGACAGACTGGATGCTGTCTACAAGAGAGAGATGAGGCAGTGATAACTAACTAACACAAGGCCAGACAGACTGGATGCTGTCTACAAGAGAGAGGTGAGGCAGTGATAACTAACTAACACGAGGCCAGACAGACTGGATGCTGTCTACAAGAGAGAGATGAGGCAGTGATAACTAACTAACGCGAAGCCAGACAGACTGGATGCTGTCTACTGGAGAGAGGTGAGGCAGTGATAACTAACTAACACGAGGCCAGACAGAATGGATGCTGTCTACAAGAGAGAGGTGAGGCAGTGATAACTAAGGTGAGGCCAGACAGACTGGATGCTGTCTACAAGAGAGAGGTGAGGCAGTGATAACTAACTAACGCGAAGCCAGACAGACTGGATGCTGTCTACAGGAGAGTCAGTGATAACTAACTAATGTCAGACAGACACACTGGATACTGTACTCAGGAGAGAGGAGAGTCAGTGATATCTAACTAACACGAGGCCAGACAGACTGGATGCTGTCTACAAGAGAGAGGTGAGGCAGTGATAACTAACTAACTAATGTCAGACAGACTGGATACTGTACTCAGGAGAGAGGAGAGTCAGTGATATCTAACTGATGTGAGGCCAGAATCTAGGATGCTGTCCACAGGAGAGAGGAGAGGCATTGACAACTAACTATTGTGAAGACAGACACACTGTCACAGCTGCACCATGGTTGAAAAACAGGCCATTCTGACTCATGTAGACTGAGAGGAAGTAAAACAGCTTCTGGACCAGTTTTTAGCTTCAGCGACATTATGTTAATTATGATTTATCATGTCAAATCAGGTTATAGTTGAGTAGATTGTGCACACAATAGATAAGGATTACCACTGTGTACGCGTGTGTGTGTGTGTGTTGCGCTCCTATCAAGTGAACCCAGCACAGTGTGTGTGCCATGTGCTGACCTCTCTGATACGACCCATGTGCTGACCTCTCTGATACGACCCATGTGCTGATCTCTCTGGTACGACCCATGTGCTGACCTCTGGAACGACCCATGTGATGACCTCTCTGATACGACCCATGTGAATGATGTCAGTTTTTCCGTCTAGTCAGCTGGATCTGATTATCCATGATTAAAGGTATTTAACGGCACATTACCATCAGGATGCCTCTCCCCCCTCTCTCCTCTATGTTCTCTAGTCCCTTCACACTTCATGCGTGGCCTGTCATATCACATCACCCCCCCTCTAACGTTAAATGTTATTAATAAACTACATGATACTGCTCATCATTCGGGAATTATGCACCAGGAAGCAGAATAAGAAAGGGTAGCTGGAGAGCTTTCAAACATCTCATCCACAACTTTCTGACAACCTTTCTGCACTCTTGGGCTGCATTTGAAATGGCACCCTCTTCTGTATATGATGCACTACTGTTGCACAGGGCCCGCATAGGGCTCTGGTCACATGGAGTGCACTATATACTGAGTAAACCAAACATTCCTAATATTGAGTTGCACCCCCCTTTGCCATAAGAACAGCCCCAATTCGTCAGGGCATGGACTCTACAACGTGTCGAAAGCGTTCCACAGGGATGCTGGCCCATGTTGCTTCCCACAGTTGTGTAAGGTTGGCTGGAAGTCCTTTGGGTGGTGGACTACTCTTGATACACACAGGAAACTGTTGAGCGTGAAAAACCCAGCAGCATTGCAGTTCTTAAAACAAACCGGTGAGCCTGGCACCTACTGCCATACCCCATTCAAAGGCACTTAAATCTTTTGTCTTGCCCATTCACCCTCTGAATGGCGTCACATACATAATCCATGTCTCAATTGTCTCAAGGCTTGAAAATCATTCTTTAACCTGTTTCCTGCCTTTCACCTACACTAATTGAAGTGGATTTAACAACTGACATCAATATGAGATCATAGCTTTCACCTGGATTCACCTGGTAATTCTATTTCATGGAAAGAGCAGTTGTTCTTGATGTTTTATACACTGTTTTGCATTTGGAATAAGGTGCTATTTCAGACTCAATCTACGTAGTCTATGACCGAGTCCTGTCTAACTACCCAGTCCTGTCTCACTACCCAGTCACGTCTGACCACCCAGTCACGTCTGACCACCCAGTCACGTCTGACCACGCAGTCACGTCTGACTACCCAGTCACGTCTGACCAGCCAGTCACGTCTGACTACCCAGTCACGTCTGACCACCCAGTCCTGTCTAACTACCCAGTCACGTCTGACCACCCAGTCACGTCTGACCACCCAGTCCTGTCTAACTCCCCAGTCACATCTGACCACCCAGTCCTGTCTAACTACCCAGTCACGTCTGACCACCCAGTCCTGTCTAACTACCCAGTCACGTCTGACCACCCAGTCACGTCTGACTACCCAGTCCTGTCTAACTACCCAGTCACGTCTGACTACCCAGTCACGTCTGACCACCCAGTCCTGTCTAACTACTCAGTCACGTCTGACCACCCAGTCACGTCTGACTACCCAGTCCTGTCTAACTACCCAGTCACGTCTGACCACCCAGTCATGTCTGACCACCCAGTCACATCTGACTACCCAGTCACATCTGACTACCCAGTCCTGTCTAACTACCCAGTCCTGTCTAACTACCCAGTCACGTCTGACTACCCAGTCACGTCCGACCACCCAGTCCTGTCTAACTACCCAGTCACGTCTGACCACCCAGTCACGTCTGACTACCCAGTCACGTCTGACCACCCAGTCCTGTCTAACTACCCAGTCACGTCTGACCACCCAGTCACGTCTGACTACCCAGTCACATCTCACCACCCAGTCCTGTCTAACTACCCAGTCACGTCTGACCACCCAGTCACGTCTGACTACCCAGTCACTTCTGACCACCCAGTCCTGTCTAACTACCCAGTCACGTCTGACCACCCAGTCACGTCTGACTACCCAGTCACATCTGACCACCCAGTCCTGTCTAACTACCCAGTCACGTCTGACCACCCAGTCACGTCTGACCACCCAGTCACGTCTGACTACCCAGTCACGTCTCACCACCCAGTCCTGTCTAACTACCCAGTCACGTCTGACCACCCAGTCACGTCTGACTACCCAGTCACATCTCACCACCCAGTCCTGTCTAACTACCCAGTCACGTCTGACCACCCAGTCACGTCTGACCACCCAGTCACGTCTGACTACCCAGTCACGTCTCACCACCCAGTCCTGTCTAACTACCCAGTCACGTCTGACCACCCAGTCACGTCTGACCACCCAGTCCGTCTGACTACCCAGTCACGTCTGACCACCCAGTCACGTCTGACTACCCAGTCACGTCTGACCACCCAGTCCTGTCTAACTACCCAGTCACGTCTGACCACCCAGTCATGTCTGACGACCCAGTCACGTCTGACCACCCAGTCACATCTAACTCGCCATACTAGTGTTCTTAACAGTAGGCATTTTGAGTATGGGAAAAGATCATTATTTTATAGTAAATTACATTTTGGAAATGTAGTATGCTTTAAATGCTAGGATGTCCTGCTTATTTCTGCTTTCCATCTAGTAGAATTTGCTGCGGGAAGAGAATCGCCTTTCCAAATCAATATGTGTTTGATCATTAGATGATGCTTTCTCAGTATGGATGAGTCTAGAATGTTGATATTTGTAGCTTACTGCATTCATTTTGACTAAACAGTACGATCTAAATCAAGAACACCCTACTGGCCGCAGCAGGCCAGATTTGGCTCGTGGGTGCCTTTCTTTCGCCCCCAAGGTTTCTGAGCAAAAAGAAATACATGTTTTATTCTCTTAAATTATTTTGGGCAAAAAACTGTAAAAACACCAGCAAGTCAGCTCCATGTGATTTTTGGTAATCTGATCTAAACTATTCCAACGCATAATAGATAGAGATACGTGATCGTATACAAATGTATGCTAAAAAAATCAGCCTGCAGCTGAATCTGGTTGATGATCCCTGTTCTAAACAGTATGTAGTACAATTAGTACACAGTATGTAGTTTTAGTAAGTAGTAGGCAAAACAGATTACGGACACAAAAACAAGGAGGGCATTTTTGTTGTGCAATATGTGTCAGGAAATATTAGATTAGACAGAGTTTCTAAAAGAGAAAAGAGACGTCTTTGGCACAGTTGGGGGTTAGACAAGGTTCAGCGGCTGGACAGCTGGCCTGATTATTCCACCTGGGCTGTTGGTAACATACTAAATAAATAGGCCAATATCTCATTCTTTAAATCTCTCAGTTTATCTGGCACCTGGTGACATCTCTCATGCTCGCTGCTTCATATACACTTTTTGTTTTCTTTTGTTCTACTGTATTATTGAATTAATGTTTTGTTTATTCCATGTGTAACTCTGTGTGGTTGTATGTGTCGAATTGCTATGCTTTATCTTGGCCAGGTCGCAGTTGCAAATGAGAACTTGTTCTCAACTAGCCTACCTGGTTAAATAAAGGTGAAATGAAAAAATACAAATTCTGTTACATTGTTTTCATTTATCTCTTTTTCAGAGACCCACTGTTGTACCAGAGTGAACTATTCAACTTCGCCTGTCTACATATGGGCTCCCTGAGTGTGGTTTTAGAAATCTTGGGACAATATTGTGTTTTTGAAAATTAGCACAGTTGGTATCCTAATCTGCCAGGAGAAAGAACATTTGAAGGATTAGTCTCTGATCCTGACGCATTGGCCCTGAGACATCACGATGGGAAATCTAGAACAATATATGTACTCAGCAAATATTATATGCAAGTCTCTTTTGTCTTATTGATCTTGAATTAGGAAAAAATATTCATACAATTAAAACTAAAATTGTGTAATATCTAAAGTAATAAAGATGTAAAGAGTTTGCCTGATCAGTAAATGTGGCAAAAATGTATTCTATTGAAATAGAGACCCCCCACTCATTATTCACTAACATAAGCTCCACCTCGTACCTTTATTCACTAACATAAGCTCCACCTCGTACCTTTATTCACTAACATAAGCTCCACCTCGTACCTTTATTCACTAACACAAGCTCCACCACGTACCTTTATTCACTAACATAAGCTCCACCTCGTACCTTTATTCACTAACATAAGCTCCACCTCGTACCTTTATTCACTAACATAAGCTCCACCTCGTACCTTTATTCACTAACATAAGCTCCACCTCGTACCTTTATTCACTAACATAAGCTCCACCTCGTACCTTTATTCACTAACATAAGCTCCACCTCGTACCTTTATTCACTAACACAAGCTCCACCACGTACCTTTATTCACTAACATAAGCTCCACCTCGTACCTTTATTCACTAACACAAGCTCCACCACGTACCTTTATTCACTAACACAAGCTCCACCATGTACCTTTATTGACTAACACAAGCTCCACCTCGTACCTTTATTCACTAACACAAGCTCCACCACGTACCTTTATTCACTAACACAAGCTCCACCTCGTACCTTTATTCACTAACATAAGCTCCACCACGTACCTTTATTCACTAACACAAGCTCCACCACGTACCTTTATTCACTAACATAAGCTCCACCTCGTACCTTTATTCACTAACATAAGCTCCACCTCGTACCTTTATTCACTAACACAAGCTCCACCACGTACCTTTATTCACTAACAAACCATGTTTAGAAGGATCTTCGAAGAATCTTCGACAAGTCATTAAAAATGTATTATGTCTATTCATCATGATTGGCGAGGCCCTCTAGTCCCAAACCTCGTCCTCAGGCCCTGGCCTATACTTTATTGATGCTCTTTCCTTTCTCTGTCAGACATTTGTCATATGAAACTCCCTTAGCAGGCTCCCCCAGATACCTGGTGTCAATCAATCATGTCACTGCATAGCTGTGCATTGTTGACACCCGATTTATGGAAAACAGCTTCGGTGTTTGGTGCATCCAATGCCAAACACTACAGAACTAGAAGCATCGCCAGGTGAGGACAGTGCATCCGTCAGAGTCGAGTCATCGCTAATTACCATATGGCACTCCGAAATTAGGTTTTAATTCAAAGAAAAATTGGGGAACCCAGCATCCCCAGCAACAACTCATTTGGAGGAGCAGGGCTTCCTATTGCTCAGCCATGATCAAGCTAATGCCTTTGGCGTCAGTTATCATTAATCAGATTCTTGGGAAATGAATGAACCATCAGCTGCTGGAAGCCATCCAAACCTCTGGGTGGGTGTTGTGTTGAGAGGGCTGAATATGGAGATTGAGGACCTCTGCAGTCTGCGATGAACACACCACCGTTGTAAACACAGGCACAGTGGCTATGAGCTCAATGTCAAAGACCTCATTCCTCCACAGCTTAATGACACTTGGAAAATGATTATGATGATGTTGCAAGCAGCCTTAGTCACAGCAGTGCAGAGATTGCTACAATTTGAGTAGAACTAAAACAGATTTCAATTTTCTCCGTAAACTTTGGGCACTAACTTGACTAAATTCACAAAATTGCGTCCTTCACTAAGTGGAATATACAGTACACCTAATTTAGAATCTGTGAAGATGAAGCTTTGTTACTTTAGAGTTCTACTGACAAATTGTGAGTTATTTAGTTGTGACACAACATGTCTTTGATTTTCTGAATGAGATGGTTTTGGCACAGTCTCATTTGAGTGGTATTCAGTAGTGTAATTTCACTTATGTCAACCATCAGATGCAGCTCTATATCTAATCAGAGCAGAAACCATCAGATGCAGCTCTATATCTAATCAGAGCAGAAACCATCAGATGCAGCTCCATATCTAATCAGAGCAGAAACCATCAGATGCAGCTCCATATCTAATCAGAGCAGAAACCATCAGATGCAGCTCCATATCTAATCAGAGCAGAAACCATCAGATGCAGCTCCATATCTAATCAGAGCAGAAACCATCAGATGCAGCTCCATATCTAATCAGAGCAGAAACCATCAGATGCAGCTCCATATCTAATCAGAGCAGAAACCATCAGATGCAGCTCCATATCTAATCAGAGCAGAAACCATCAGATGCAGCTCCATATCTAATCAGAGCAGAAACCATCAAATGCAGCTCCATATCTAATCAGAGAAGAAACCATCAGATGCAGCTCCATATCTAATCAGAGAAGAAACCATCAGATGCAGCTCCATATCTAATCAGAGCAGAAACCATCAGATGCAGCTCCATATCTAATCAGAGAAGAAACCATCAGATGCAGCTCCATATCTAATCAGAGCAGAAACCATCAGATGCAGCTCCATATCTAATCAGAGCAGAAACCATCAGATGCAGCTCCATATCTAATCAGAGCAGAAACCATCAGATGCAGCTCCATATCTAATCAGAGCAGAAACCATCAGATGCAGCTCCATATCTAATCAGAGCAGAAACCATCAGATGCAGCTCCATATCTAATCAGAGCAGAAACCATCAGATGCAGCTCCATATCTAATCAGAGCTGAAACCATCAGATGCAGCTCCATATCTAATCAGAGCAGAAACCATCAGATGCAGCTCCATATCTAATCAGAGCAGAAACCATCAGATGCAGCTCCATATCTAATCAGAGCAGAAACCATCAGATGCAGCTCCATATCTAATCAGAGCAGAAACCATCAGATGCAGCTCCATATCTAATCAGAGCAGAAACCATCAGATGCAGCTCCATATCTAATCAGAGCAGAAACCATCAGATGCAGCTCCATATCCATATCAGCAGAAAAAGACACCTATGAGAATGATGGGACCGACGGTTGTCTGAGGTTCCGGGATGGGTGGAAGTACTTACTCCAGGATCCTTCCATGCTGCTTTTGATGAAGCTGGTTAGCCATGACGTTGATTCATACCTGAAGGCTTTAGCCTAAGGCCAGTGTGTCATAGCACATGATATCTTGAATGTAAAACTGGTGGTCTTATAGAACTGTGGCTTTCTGTCTAGGGCACTCTGCTTGGGTCTAGGGCACACTGCCTGGGGGCAATGACCTTGCTGACTGTTGCATTATCCACTGCAGCTGAGGCAGCAGAGGCTAGGTCACAACAAACATGATCTAGTCTGGCAGTGGGGGAAAATAAGAAACAACTGGTTCTTTCAACCCCAGAAAAACAGCACCAGGGTCAGAAAAGAGGAGTCAAAGCTCCCCTTGTGGCAGGCTAGAGCAGTGCCAATATGGCATCAAGGATCGGATCCTGTATTCCCTGGCCCTTTGAAAATAGCTGGAGATGAAAGGGACCTTGAAAAGCACATGAAATCTCTCCCACTCTCTCGTGTTGAGCCAGCTGTACTGTCAAAGTTACAGCATGTCAAGTGGATGTCTTAGCCTAGTTGTGAGAGCGACTTTGATCTTAAAAGGCTACGAAAGGATTTTCGACTCCACATGCTTTTTTCATGTGTACCTTGTTGATACAGTGCTCTCATTCGAAATGCACCACAGCACGTGTGACAACACAGTCAGATAGCCCAGAGATAACAGCACTGAGAATTCTGACGTTGGCTCAGGACTTGACAAGGACATAACATGGAGTGGTGAAAACACATGTATTTTGCACATCCATTAAATATTAATATTAGCACAGTTGATCATAGTGGTACATGTAGAGGAACTTGTCCCCAGAATAGAGTCATGGAGAGCAGAGTATGGAGCAGCCATTCTTGGGGACATCCATCACTGTGACTCCTCTGTTACTCTGCTATGGTGTTGAAGGAGGTAGAGCGAAAATTACTCATTCTGTACATGTTGAAATAATGCACTCTGTCTTACCTCTATGTCTAGTCACTCTCTTTCTACTAGTCATGTTTGGGTTAGAATTCAGAAACTGAAAGAAACAGAAGGCCAAAGACTAGCAGTGGATCTTTATGTTGGTGCATAGGGCAGAGATCAGATTTCAGTTGATACGTAGGGCAGATATCAGATATCTGTAGATGCATAGGGCAGAGCAGAATGTGAATCGAAGCACTAACCTCTAAGATAAACTCTATTTTGTTGCTGTTTCTTTTTTCCGCTGGTTGAATCATCATATTTCAGCTTCTGTATACTGTACCATACAATGCCTATGAAACGGAGAATAAAGCATCTCACAACGCCATTGCATTATAGTATAAACACCACTGTGCTGTGATTATGTAGATCCAAACAGTTAAACAATTGATAGTGTAAAAGTGGCTTATCTGCTTTGCATTGTGAGGCTGGCTCACACAGTGGAGGAGGAAGAAGATCGAGAAGAAGTGAGAGAGGAAGAGGACTTGTATGGACTTGTATGACCTAGATAGGAAAGGCTACATGTGGAAGGAGAAGTGAGGAGGAGCAGTGATTAAACAGGCAGCTGGAAGGCATTGCTTTGCCGAGATTAGTCAAGTCAGTCTACAGCAGCAGAGCTTCTCTTCACGTCGTTTCTGAAGTGTCTCTCAGACCTCCATGTCACCCCCAGCGCTAATGTGACCTTGTGCGCATCAACAGTGATGTGCATCCTACGTTAGGAATAGGAATAATAGCAGCAGGCTCGTTAATGGACTGGAAAAATCTCACCAAGAAACATGGGGTCAGTGACTATGTCACAATAGTCACTCTGAAGCGATTATCTGTGAAGAACTTCACAAGGTTTTTGACAAAACCATTTCTTCATGCTTTTATAATCCCAAATTCTACAACATGGCATTTCAAGGAGTTTCCCTTCCCCCTATTGAAGAAACATGTCTTCTCCAGTGAAAGGATGCAGTTGGTTATTAAATTCAAGTTGGTGACCTTATTTAAAATCGTGTTCTTTGCCACCAATGTGCATATTTAAAGATAGCCACTGTTTCAGTCTTAAATGTCAAAATGCATCACCATCATACATTCCCACTAGGGGTGTGGCTGTCTGTTGGTTGAGAGCCTAATAAAACCTTCATATCTTCAATGCTTTTCTATCTCCCATGGTTGGAAGTTTGGGAATGGAGTTCTTGTCCAGTCATACCAACTTGGGAGGGGAGGAGTTTTCCGGCCTTTCCCGGAAGTAACTAAATAAATGTCTTACCACTGATTAACTTGTATTTAAGTAATACCTCCACGGTATTGTTGTCCCCCCTGGAGGACTGTTGAGCTAACAGAGGCTACTGCGATTAGCATGAGGTTGTAAGTAACAAGAACATTTCCCAGGACATAGACATATCTGATATTGGCAGAAAGCTTAAATATTTGTTCATCTAACTGCACTGTTCAAATTACAGTAGCTATTACAGTGAAATAATACCATGATATTGTTTGAGGAGAGTGCACAGTTATGAACTTGAAAAGTTATTAATAAACCAATCAGGCGCATTTGAGCAGTCTTGATACAACATTTTGAACAGAAATACAATGGTTAATTGGATCAGTCTGAAACGTTGCGTGTACACTGCTGCCATCTAGTGGCCAAAATCGAAATTGCGCCTGGGCTGGAATAATATATTATGGCCTTTCTCTTGCATTTCAAGGATGATGATACAAAAAAATACAAAAAAATCAAGGTTTTTTCTTTGTATTATCTTTTACCAGATCTAATGTGTTATATTCTCCTACATTCAATTCACATTTCCACAAACTTCAAAGTGTTTCCTTTCAAATGGTATCAAGAACATACATTTCCTTGCCTCAGGTTCTAAGCTACAGGCAGTCAGATTTGGGTATGTCATTTTAGGCGAAAATTGAAAAAAAGTGTTCAAACCTTAAGAGGTACTTAGTGTCAAGTGAAGCATTATTCTGTTGGAAGTGTTCTTGCATTATTATGTTAAAAGTGGCTCGCATTATTCTGTTGACAGTGGGCTAGCGCTATTATGTTGACAGTGAGCTAGCATTATGATGTTGGCAGTGGGTGTTAAGGGAATTTTTATCTATAATGACTAATTATGTTTACATTTCAATCAGGATGTACTAATCAAAACACTAAATGTTACTGTATATGTATGAATTTCCTTATCTGATCCCAGTACTGAAGTGAATGTGGTCAAGAGTTTAGTAACAATGACGGTCTGTTCCTTGGTACAAATTAATCAGACTGGCTAGAATGCTTATCTACACAAGAAAACTTTGACTCGTAAATTATATTAAATTGGTATTGAGACGGATGTGGGAAGGCTTGAGACACAGCCTTGGTACTGGAACGGAGATGGCACGGGGTAGTGTTAGAACTCATGACGTCATTTTCAGTTTATAACCTGTGATAACCTGTATTGTGGCAGTACTCTCTTGAATAAAGGCTGTTACTTGATTTTTAAGACCGGGCTCTGTCCATTTCTATAAAATAAGGGTCTTACAAATTCTTATGAATTGACAGAGTGTTTAATTTTAACTGGGAATTAAAACAGAGGAATTAAATTCCTTCAACAGTGGGCCATCAGTATTATCTTGGCAATGCGCCATCATTATTCTCTTGACAGTAGCTAGCACTATTCGGTTGACAGTAGACAAGCATTAATCTGTTTACATTAGCCAAGCATTATTATCTTGTTAGTTGGTTAACAATATTCTGTTGACAGTGGACTAGCATTATTCTGTTGACAGTGGGCTAGCACTATTATGTTGACAATGGGACAGTATTATTCTGTTGACTGTGGGCTAGCATTATTCTGTTGACAGTGGCCTAACATTATTCTGTTAACAGTGGACTGGCATTATTCTGTTGACAGTGGCCTAACATTATTCTGTTAACAGTGGTCTGGCATTAATCTGTTGAGAGTGGGCTAGCACTATTCTGTTGTCAGTGGGCTAGCATTATTCTGTTGACAGTGGGCTAGCATTATTTTGTTGTCAGTGGGCTAGCATTATTCTGTTGTCAGTGGGCTAGCATTATTCTGTTGTCAGTGGGCTAGCACTATTCAGGTGACAGTGGGCTAGCATTATTCTGTTGTCAGTGGGCTAGCACTATTCTGTTGTCAGTGGGCTAGCATTAATCTGTTGAGAGTGGGCTAGCACTATTCTGTTGTCAGTGGGCTAGCATTATTCTGTTGACAGTGGGCTAGCATTATTCTGTTGTCAGTGGGCTAGCATTATTCTGTTGTCAGTGGGCTAGCATTATTCTGTTGTCAGTGGGCTAGCATTATTCTGTTGTCAGTGGGCTAGCACTATTCAGGTGACAGTGGGCTAGCATTATTCTGTTGACATTTGGCTAGCATTATTCTGTTGTCAGTGGGCTAGCATTTATTCTGTTGACATTTGGCTAGCATTATTCTGTTGTCAGTGGGCTAGCATTATTCTGTTGACAGTGGGCTAGCATTATTCTGTTGACAGTAGGTTAGCACTATTATGTTGACCGAGGGCCAGGATTAGTATGTTGACAGTGGGCCAGCATTATTATGTTGACAGAGCGTTAGCGAAATGTTGTGCACTCACACACATTCTCAGAGCAAGCATGATTAATATTTTCAGCAGTTCAAATTGTTTATCTTATTGAATGACTAACCAGGTTGGTAATGTGGGGTGACAAAATGAATTACAGTCAATTAGATAACGAGATGTTTTTTTCTGTGGAGAGGAAATTAGGGAGTTAATCATTAAGTCATTTGGAGTTGGTTTGGATTTCACCATAGGGGACCAGGGTCCATGATGTGGTCTAATAACAACATCCACACCAGGGAAAGCTTGTATGGGAGGTAAGTTCAATAATGAAAATATATGACATTGATAGGTTTTAGAACGTATATGACCACGTCATCAAATACTGGATATTATTTCCTTGAAGCAAGACATACAGTAACTGTGGCACCTAACATGGAGAGCCATGTTATTTTTTAAATTAATAATCAATAAGACAGCAATATCAAAATATGATGAAATGTTTTATTATTTCAAGATGTGTACTAGTTCCTAAGGCATTCTGTGAAACATTAATAAATGTTTCTGTTGATGTATTATGTCAAGTGACCAGTAGGGATCATCAGTAATAATAACCACCACTCCAGTGGGCTTCATGTTCTGAATAGGCTCCACACAAAAACCAGGCAATTAGTCTGGCAGTGCGAATAGGATGCTCACACTACTATCTACTCTCCCCGGGAAAGATTCTAATTACAGTAAGATTCTTATCCAAGACCTGCTGGTATGGTATAGACTTATTGTTAAAGTAGCTGTACAGATGTAGGATATTAACTTGAATCAGTTTGCTACAGCAGGAAAATATTCCTGCAGCAGCATGAAATGGGAATTATTATGTGGATTATATATAACAGACATTTTTGTAGAGGTTGATACATTTTTCGTAAGGAAAAATCAAGTCTGAAATTTCAGAAGCCTTTATAAACCTCAAATAAACAAGTTTTTAATTTCTTGCATTGCAAGACAGTTCTCCATGTAACAGGGCTATCAAATGAAGATCCCACATTGTGCATTGTATATGATCTTATGTCAGGTATGGATGGGTATGTAACCAACAGTCTTGGCACATAATGATCAGAGGTTGTTCAGCTCAACACACAGATTCATAGTGATCTGCTTTCAACCAGAAATCGTTGATGAGATGGCTGATGAAATTATATGAGACGAGCTACTGATTGAGATCTGTCTGGCAGCATGAAGCCTACCGGTTAGAGAGGCAAGCCAGCAAATGGAGGGTTGCCGGGTTTGAATCCCAGGTCTGACGGGAAAGAATCTGGCAAGAAGTGAGCTGGCAACCGCAAGGTTGATGGTATCAAATCCTAGATGCCATTGCCTGCCGTGTCTTTCAGAACGGTTGGGATAAAGCAGAAGTCAAATTTTGGTTGGACCTTTGACAAATAAAGTCACGTTTCTTAGGAGGAATGAAAGAACATTTTCAAAATGGGCCTCTATCAAATAGCTTAATTAGGCTCAAATACGATGTTGGGTTTTTAGATAAAATGTGAAGAGCAGGAATTTTGATATTAAGCAGATATTGAGTCCCATGATATTATGGACTCTTACAATACTGCAACCTTCACTTTGATCAAAAGCTCCAATTTAAGTCAATGTATTTTGTCTCTATGAAAGGATTTTTTATGTTACATAAAATTGGAGATACTGGATGTTCTTTGCCTTGGACAAGGGCAGCAGCGGAAAGGGCATGGACCTGTCACTCACGCACCATCAAATCAACATCACGAAGACAGCATGACTTTCTAAGTAATCCTTTCTCCAAGCCAATCTCCCCAGTAATGTGTCTGCAGCAGTGCATCAGATTTGAGTAGGGTCTACGTCGAGGGTACAGGGTCAAACTGTCAACCAATCGGTTCTAGGAAAATGACAAGGAAACAATGAAAAGGAAAATGAAGCAGAACAGAAGAAAATGTAAAGAAATGATCAAAAAAAAGGAACCGGAGAGAAAAGCAAAGAATAATATCCAATTGAAGATATAGTGAGTGTACAAGTAGTTTGAGCAATTCCATAATAATGTGACCTGCAGGATTCCTTTTTCAGAACAGTCATATTAGGGAGGATTCTTTTCAGACCTGCTCAAACTGGGTCAAAAGGAGCCTGGAGTTACACAGTTGCAGCATTATTGCTTTGCAGGTTTTGTAGGAAAAAAGCTTAATGTGAAATGGATTTTGACAAAGGAAGAATAGAGCGAGCAGATTTTTGATGAATGGAGAGTACAGTACGTAAAATATGCGACTCAGTTTTGCATGTCTGTCCCAAGGCTGTCTCATTTCCATAATATTCTAGACATATTTATTATGTTTACATAGGACACCCTCTTAAGCAAGTGCAGGCTAAGATTTACTTGAAACTATTTGAAATTCAATTTAAGGCACATGCAGTAAAAGTGCCTCAAGTTAAGGCCCTTTGAATTAATGGTACATTTTCTGTAAGCAACACATTACCTGTGTTAAATGAAAAAGTTTAATATTGCCTCAGAAATGCAGTGCATGTAAATACACATCATAGTGTTGATAACCATGCAAATACACATCATAGTGTTGATAACCATGCAAATACACATCATAGTGTTGTTAACCATGCAAATACACATCATAGTGTTGATAACCATGCAAATACACATCATAGTGTTGATAACCATGCAAATACACATCATAGTGTTGATAACCATGCAAATACACACCATAGTGTTGATAACCATGCAAATACACATCATAGTGTTGATAACCATGCAAATACACATCATAGTGTTGATAACCATGCAAATACACACCATAGTGTTGATAACCATGCAAATACACATCATAGTGTTGATAACCATGCAAATACACATCATTGTGTTGATAACCATGCAAATACACATCATAGTGTTGATAACCATGCAAATACACACCATTGTGTTGATAACCATGCAAATACACATCATAGTGTTGATAACCATGCAAATACACATCATTGTGTTGATAACCATGCAAATACACATCATAGTGTTGATAACCATGCAAATACATACCATTGTGTTGATAACCATGCAAATACACATCATTGTGTTGATAACCATGCAAATACACACCATTGTGTTGATAACCATGCAAATACACACCATTGTGTTGATAACCATGCAAATACACATCATTGTGTTGATAACCATGCAAATGCACACCATTGTGTTGATAACCATGCAAATGCACATCATAGTGTTGATAACCATGCAAATACACATCATAGTGTTGATAACCATGCAAATACACATCATAGTGTTGATAACCATGCAAATACACACCATTGTGTTGATAACCATGCAAATACACACCATTGTGTTGATAACCATGCAAATACACATCATTGTGTTGATAACCATGCAAATACACACCATTGTGTTGATAACCATGCAAATACACACCATTGTGTTGATAACCATGCAAATGCACATCATAGTGTTGATAACCATGCAAATACACATCATAGTGTTGATAACCATGCAAATGCACATCATAGTGTTGATAACCATGCAAATACACACCATTGTGTTGATAACCATGCAAATACACACCATTGTGTTGATAACCATGCAAATGCACATCATAGTGTTGATAACCATGCAAATACACATCATAGTGTTGATAACCATGCAAATACACATCATAGTGTTGATAACCATGCAAATACACACCATTGTGTTGATAACCATGCAAATACACACCATTGTGTTGATAACCATGCAAATACACATCATAGTGTTGATAACCATGCAAATACACATCATTGTGATGATAACCATGCAAATACACATCATTGTGATGATAACCATGCAAATACACATCATTGTGATGATAACCATGCAGATACACATCATTGTGTTGTTAACTGTACAAATACACATCATTGTGTTGTTAACCAATTAAAATCATTCTGTTTTACTATCATGCTCCCTCAAAGTAGTTAGCCTTTGACAAATGCTCAGAGGTAAGTGGCTGAGAATCAATGTCTGTACCTAAATTAGCATTGAAATTGGAGGGACTGACTATTTTGAATGAAGTGCATGGAATAATTTTAATTATAAGAAAGAGTAATCATTCTGTGTGGCTCAGGCAACGTGTCATCAATTAATTCAAAATGTTTAATTAACGTGATATACATTTAAATTGGTTCTGGGAGATTCATATCGTTTTTCCAGATCTCCTGCCACTAAGGATTACCTCTCCTGTAAATAGCTTGCATTGGCCCTGCCGTAAGTGGCGCATTTAGCATTTCAATGTTTCCTTGCTGCTGATTCTATTTAGGTCCTCTTACTCAGATAGGCTTTTTGGGCTCTAAACCAAAAAGCTTGTTGTTCTGAGTAAATGGTATCCCTCGTGCATATCCATTAGACCTGAAATTGCATTTGTGTGCCGCCGATGATCTGGCCAAGTCAGTATTGTTCCATTCATGAAATATCTTCATTGAATGTCATTTGCTTACTGTAAAGCCAATTGTGCTCTTGCTCCATTGCTTCCAGTAATACTTAAAGGGCCATTAAGGGTCTGGTTAAACAGAATACAGAGAGACCGGTTGCTCTGGATAGTCTATGAGAAGATGAATGAGACAGTCTTTATTTTCCATTTTTAACTAGGTTGCGCTGCATATAAGAATAGTCTGTAAAAGGATAATATAAACTTTAATTTATTTACAGTGCATATCACTAGTTTATGTATACAATATTTGATCTATTCTACAGTAAAGGGAAAAGGGGCTATCTAACAGATGTGTGCTTTATAAAAGGAAGGACATCATATCAGCAGTCTGTCAACTACAATTTATCCTGTCTGGTTAGATTTGAAATACCTGTTCCTTGGTTAGAAGGATAACTGTACTATATTAATCATAACATCAAATGAACAATGCAGAATATGGGGGAGGGGACATGTTTTGGGTAGGGGGTGGGATGGGGTGGGGTGGGGAGGAGAGGGGGGTGCTGAGGAATATTTTTCTAATACAGGAGTAATAAAGGCCTAGTTCACAAATAATTATTAATAATATATTATTATTCATTTTTTTATCAGGGGTAGTTGTGGCACCCTCAGCACCCTACTTCCCACAGCTATGGGCGTAACATAACCCCAGGGTCAACCACTAACAATAACCCCAGGGTCAACCACTAACAATAACCCCAGGGTCAACCACTAACAATAACCCCAGGGTCAACCACTAACAATAACCCCAGGGTCAACCACTAACAATAACCCCAGGGTCAACCACTAACAATAACCCCAGGGTCAACCACTAACAATAACCCCAGGGTCAACCACTAACAATAACATTTCACGTGACCATCCTACTGTATGTGATGCACATACATAACACCCACTAAAGTGTCAAGGAAAGGCTCTATTTTTTAACTAATACTTTAAATCTAGATATCAGTGGTAGAGAAATTTTGAAAAAAAATCCAGTTTTCTGTGAGATAAACCCACAGTTAGGTTGTGTTGGAGGTTACGTTGTAATTTACAGTCATAGCTACTGGTGTTTGAGAGGTTTTTGGAATACATTTGAGGTTTTTGGAATACATTTGAGGTTTTTGGAATACATTTGGCAAGGGAGAGATTCAGAACTCGCCTCTCTACACTCTGCTTGGAACTAACTGCCTAGTATTCTCTGACTTCACCACCAAATAGTTCTACACACCTGTTTTACCATCAAAGGGCTTCATAAGTGATTGCTCCTTTTGAAAGGCAAGTCCAATATCAACCTGGTGTCATGTAAATATTCTGCACTGTAAAGAAAAACGCTACTTATACTTCAAATTGGGAAATTGCTAAGCTGACATTTAGTACTTCATTAACCAAATTATTTCTGTTCAACGTGAGTTGAATTTGAAAAACAATGCTGACTGAAAATAAATATTGAAGTTTGCATTTGCAACACAAATAGCTCCCTTGATCATACAAGATAGTTTAGTTTGCTGAGAACAACAACTTAAAATATTAAATTGGTTTTAAATGAAATGTTTCTCACTAATTTATTTCCCAGTACTTTGTTGTATCTTACTTTATTTTAATAATTTTACTTGTCAGGGACCAGTATACCATTAATACATGTATTTCAGAGGATGAAATATGATGTATTAAACCAGATATAGCAAAAAAGTAAGTGGGTTTGTTCTACCCATTAGTGAGATTGTTATGCTTGTGAATCTGGTCTATGGTAACTCAGGATAGATTTGATAGAACTCCTTGTCTTGTCCATTAAAACTGGACATGAGTCAAAAGGGATTCTAAGTACAACATTTAAGTGTCTTGGATATGAGAAATGCACTTTACGAATTAATTGAATTAGTAGTAGGTGCCTTAGTTGGCGCCGGAAAATAAGGCTGAGGATTTACGTATTCCTGTCCAATAGTTTTATTTTCATTTATTTGCATTGTTTGTAACTTATTTTGGAACTTATTTTGTACATAATGTTACTGCTACCGTCTCTTATGACCGAAAATAACTTCTGGACATCAGAACTCCGATTTCTCACCACAAACTGGCAGAATCGAGTCTAACAAGCCTGATGTGAATGACATACCGCTTTCGGGAACAGGCCCAGATGCCCATCATTTGTGTGAAGAGAAGGCGGAGAAAATTGGGCTGCCTTCTGAGAATTTGTAGTCGATAGAATAAATCCACACTGCGTTCAGATCTGCTAGCAAACGTGCAGTCTTTGGAAAATAAAATCGATGACCTACGCGGAAGATTAAACTACAAATGGGACATAAAAAAACGGTAGTATCTTATGCTTCACGGAGTTGTGGATGAATGACAACATTTTAACATACAGCTGGCTGGTTGTACGCTGTAGAGGCAGGAGAGAACAGTGGCGTCGTGTAAGACAAGAGGTGAGGGACAATGTATTTTTGTAAATAACAGCTGGTGCACGATATCTAAGGAAGTCTTAAGGTTTTGCACGCCTGAGGTAGAGTATCTCATGATAAGCTGTTGACCACACTATCTACCAAGAGAGTTTTCATCTGTATTTTTCGCAGCTGTCTACATACCACCACAGACTGATGCTGGCACAAAAGACCACACTAAATGAGCTGTATTCCGCCATAAGCAAACAGGAAAACGCTCACCCAGAGGCGGTGCTCCTAGTGTCTGGGGACTTTTATGTTTGGAAACTTAAATCGGTCTTACCAAATCTCTATCAGCATGTAAAATGTGCAACCAGAGAAAAAAAAATACTTTAGACCACCTTTACTCCACACACAGTGACGCATACAAAGCTCTCCCTCGCCCTCCATTTGGCAAATCTGACCATAATTCTGTCCTCCTGATTCCTGATTACAAGCAAAAATTAAAGCAGGGAGCATCAGTGACTCGATCAATAAATAAGTGCTCAGATGAAGCAAATGCTAAGCTACAGGACTGTTTTGCTAGCAAAGACTGGAATGTGTTCCAGGATTCCTCCAATGGCTTTGAGGAGTACAACACATCATTCATTGGCTTCATAAATAAGTGCATCGATGACATCCTCCCCACAGTGACTGTACGTACATACCCCAACCAGAAGCCATGGATTACAGGCAACATCCGCACTGAGCTAAAGGCTAGAGCTGCCACTTTCAAGGAGCGGGACTCTAACTCGGAAGCTTATAAGAAATCCCGCTATGCCCTCCGACGAACCATCAAAGAGGCAAAACGTCAATACAGGACTAAGATCGAATCGTATTACACTGGATCTGATGCTCGTCGGAAGTAGCAGGGCTTGCAAACCATTACAGACTACAACGGAAAATACAGCCGAGAGCTGCCCAATGACACAAGCTTACCAGATGAGCCAAACTACTTCTATGCTCACTTCGAGGCAACTAACACTGAAACATTCATGAGAGCACCAGCTGTTCCGGAAGACTGTGATCACTCTCTCCGCAGCAAATGTGAGTAAGACCTTTAAACAGGTCGACATTCACAAGCCCGCAGGGCCAGACGGATTACCAGGATGTGTGCTGCGAGCATGCGCTGACCAACTGGCAAGTGTCTTCACTGACATTTTCAAACTCTCCCTGTCCAAGTCTGTAATACCAACATATATTAAGCAGACCACCATAGTCCCTGTGCCCAAGAACATGAAGGTAACCTTCCTAAATGACTACCGACCCGTAGCACTCACGTCTGTAGCCATGATGTTCTTTGAATGGCTGGTCATGGCTCACATCAACACCTTTAACCCAGAAACCATACACCCACTCCGATTTGCATACCGCCCCAACAGATCCACAGATGATGCAATCTCAATTGCACTCCACACTGCCCTTTCCCACCTGTACAAAACGTACACCTATGTGAGAATGCTATTCATTGACTAAAGCTCAGCGTTCAACACCATAGTGCCCTCAAAGCCAATCAATAAGCTAACAAAACTGGGAATAAACACCTCCTTCTGCAACTGGATCCTGGACTTCCTGATGGGCCGCCCCCAGGTATTTACATTTGTTATGGATGTCCAGGTGGTAAGGGTAGGTAACAACACATCTGCCACGCTGATCCTCAACACGGGGACCCCTCAGGGGGGTGTGCTCAGTCCCCTCCTGTACTCCTTGTTCACTCATGACTGGGGCGGCAGGGTAGCCTAGTGGTGAGAGCGTTGGACTAGTAACCGGAAGGTTGCAAGTTCAAACCCCATGAGCTGACAAGGTACAAATCTGTAGTTCTGCCCCTGAGTGGTTCCCCTTCTTTCTTTATTGGACAGGCAGTTAACCTGCAAGGGCCGTCATTGAAAATAAGAATTTGTTCTTAACTGATCTTGCCTAGTTAAATAAAGGTAAAATAAATAAATAATGACTGCACAGCCAGGCACGACTCCAACACCATCATTAAGTTTGCCAATGACACAACAGTGGTAGGTCTGATCACCAACCACAACGAGACAGCCTATAGAGAGGAGGTCAGAGACCTGGCCATGTAGTGCCAGTGTAGCCGATGTCAAATGGCTAGCTAGTTCACGGTGGTGCGCGCTAGTGGCATTTCAATCGGTGACGTCACTTGCTCTGAGACCTTGAAGTAGTGGTTCCCCTTCTCTGCAAGGGCCGTGGCTTTTGTGGAGCGATGGGTAACGATGCTTCGAGGGTGACTGTTGTCTGTGTGCAGAGCGTCACTGGTTCGCGCCCAGGTCGGGACAAGGGGACGGACGTAAAGTCTATACTGTTACATTGATGCTGTTGCCCCGGATCACTGGTTGCTGCGGAAAGAGGAGGAGGTCAAAAGGGGGGTGAGAGTAGCCGATGTGAAATAGCTAGCTAGTTAGTGGTGGTGCACGCTAGTAGCGTTTCAATCGGTGACGTCACTTGCTCTGAGACCTTGAAGTAGTGGTTCCCCATTATCTGCAAGAGCCGTGGCTTTTGTGGAGCGATGGGTAACGATGCTTCAAGGGTGACTGTTGTCTGTGTGCAGAACGTCCCTGGTTCGCGCCCAGGTCGGGGCGAGGGGACGGATGTAAAGTCTATACTGTTACACCAGGACAACAACCTCTCCATCAACGTGATCAAGACAAAGGAGATGATTCTGGACTGTAGGAAAAAGAGGACCAAGCACGCCCCCATTCTCACGCCCCGTTACTTTTATTTCTTATTCTTGTTCATTTTTTTTTACGGGCTCGTAAGTAAGCATTTCACTGTACACCTGTTGTATATGGCACATGGGGCGGCAGGTTAGCCTAGCGTTTAGAGCGTTGGAACCGGAAGGTTGCAAGTTCAAACCCCCGAGCTGACACGGTACAAATATGTCGTTCTGCCCCTGAACAGGCAGTTAACCCACTGTTCCTAGGCCGTCATTGAAAATAAGAATTTGTTCTTAACTGACTTGCCTGGTTAAATAAAGGTAAAATAAAATAAAACATGTGACTAACACATTTTGATTTGAGTATTAACATACTTGTCTCAACCATAATAAAAGCATAACAGCAATCTTTCAAAAACTAAATCATTTCCATTGTTGAGCAAACATATTTATATAGGTTAGAGGACATGAAATCAAAAGTTTAGACAACTTTAGACAACAATATGTTAGCGGAAATTCCCTGCCGTGAAGTTGAATAAACAAGAAATCATATTGTTAAGTTGACAAAATGTTTTATTTCAGGTCCCCTCAGCTAAAGTATATGAAGATGTTTGCTCATTTTGGTTGAGACAAGTATGTTAGTACTACTACTACAACTACTGCTGCTGCAACTACTACTACTGCTACGACGACTGCTGCTACTACTACTACGACTACTAATTATAGAAATAATAATAATACTTTTTACAGTGTGGGAATTGAGCAATGACATTTATGTTAGGAGCTATCTTCTCTCAGCTATCATAGTTCCTGTGAATCTGTGCTGGTTGCTGTATGCTTCGCCTAAGACGGGGAGGCCTGTTCATGAGTTTCTTCTCAGAATTGTTAAATAAGAAATCAGCATCTCACTAACAGAGCTATGGCCTGTGTGTTTGACAGCGTGTGCAGCTTAATCAAATTGTTTATTGCCAAGTCAAACTCCAGAGAAAAGGTATACTGGTGCCTCTCACTTTTCAACAGATGATGTCGCTTCTTGTTTTTTTCATGTGCATGTTCTAATATGGTTCAAGGTGTTTTCAGAAAAGCCATTTGTGCATAGTAAGAATATCGCTGGAGATAAAGCCCGGCATAAAAATGTACAGCCGTTTGGCAGGGCAATGTTCTCCAGCTTACACCCCTTCACATTAAAATGTGTTGCCTGAAGCTCAGTCACACTAGCTGAATCAGCTTGTCTTCACAATGCATTCATGAAGAGAGACAAATATACTCATCATTTATCATGTTGACAATGCCCTCCTGTGTTCGTATCCAGACTTTTTTCTGTCTGGTCACATTTCCACTAAAATAAGTTGACCTTCCTTTGATATCTCACTTTGAAGCCTTTTTAGGTTATCCCTGTAGCAGAACGTACAGGGGACTTCACTTGTGACTGCAATCATGGATTTTGTATGTGTCTGAACGGATTCAGCACCATGTACAGCTACTTGCGCAATATGGAATAGGGTAAGTGTAGTGAATGAATTGTCCTACACACGGCTTTGGGAGACTAAGACAGATGCACAAATATGGATTCCACCCTTGCACTTCAATATTTACAGTATGTTAAATCTTTCCATGGTTATTCTAATGATGACATAGCAGAAGCATAACAGATCATCCATTAAGTCTTTAGTGCAGTGGGCTAAGTCAGGGTCACACAGAATGTTTCTTGGTTGTCTTAAACAAATCTACTTTGAAACAAAAGTATATCAAATCAAATGAAATGTATTTATAAAGCCCTTTTTACATTAGCCAATCTCATAAAGTGCTATACAGAAACTCAGCCTAAAACCCCAAACAGTAAGCAATGCAGATGTAGAAGCACAGTGGCTAGGAAAAACTCCCTAGAAAGGCAGGAACCTAGGAAGAAACCTAGAGAGGAACCAGGCTCTGAAGGGTGGACAGTCCTCTTCTGGCTGTGCCGGGTGGAAATTATAAGAGTGCATGGCCAACATGTTCAACCATTCATAGATGACCAGCAGGGTCAAATAATAATAATCAGAGTGGTTGTAGATTGTGCAACGGGTCAGCACCTCAGGAGTAAATGTCAGTTGGCTTTTCATAGCCGATCATTCAGAGTTAGAGACAGCAGGTGCGGTAGAGAGAGAGTCAAAAACAGCAGGTCCGGGACAAGGTAGCACGTCCGGTGAACAGGTCGGGGTTCCATAGCCGTAAGGCAGAACAGTTGAAACTGGAGCAGCAGCATGACCAGGTGGACTGGGGACAGCAAGACGTCATCAGGCCAGGGGGAGGGGCATGGTCCTAGGGCTCATGTCCTCTGATAGAAGAGGGAAAGCGAGAGAAAGAGAGATAGAGAAGAGGACTCTGGATAAGACAGGATAAATCCTCCAGATATAACAGACTGACGCTAGCCCCCCGACAAAAACTATTGGAGAAATAATACTGGAGGCTATACACCTCACACACACGGTTATGGGCTTCAAAAAATAAGACACCTTTACCATGTTATTTGACTGCAGGAAAAGGGCTACTTCAGGCAGACTACCAAATTCTTGTCAGGAATTCCGTATGAATGTGCATCGGAATCATAGCTATTCTCCAGGAGAATGTCACATTATTCATGACAGAACAAATATTCTATGAATCTATATGCATAATGCTGTTGTCAGCAAGTGTGCTGTGTCCTGCAGCGCTGCTCATTTGACTGGTTAAGATGAAGAGTTCAGAGATGCATGAACACAGACACAGCCCCTCCAACTTGGTATGCAGTGTATATCACCTTTACTAATGCAGATCCCTAATGGGCAATTATTCAAAGACTGGGTTGCAGGCCACCCACATTGTGATGCTCAGAACTTTAATTAATAATTGCAAGTGTGTTGACTTTACAAATGATCTCCAGAATAGAGTGTGGATATGAACCATGTTCAGGTAACTAATAGTCAGTGTGACTACTAGACAGCATCAATATGCCCCTGGATGAATGGCTGCTGCTGTACAATGTGCCCCCCCCCCACACACACACTTGATTAATTCATCCACTCTCCTCTGGTCTAAAGCGATACACAATTGAAATAAAACAGTGCACAATCAGCGAATTGAATAATAATGCCTGACCATCCATAATCCCCCTGCCTGCTGTTGTGTTTGGAGGCTCTAGTTTATGTTTCTGTTGAAATGTCTCATTAATTAGACTTTAGTCTCTTCACTCATTGGCTAGATCCTTTTTCAGCCTGATCCCCATTGGTGGTTTGAATAATATTCTCCAACAAATGTACTGAGAGGGATCCCCAGATACATTTATTTAACATGGAACATTAATGAATATGGCCAGTTAGGTTTCTGCCCACTGCACTTACTGCAGAGCTGACTTATTATGCAAAATTCATGGCCAGAAGTAAATCTCACACCACTAGGCAGGGAGTAAATCTGACACCACTGGGCAAGGAGTAAATCTGACACTACTGAGCCAGGAGTAAATCTGACACCACTGGGCAAGGAGTAAATCTGACACCACTGGCCAGAGGTAAATCTGACACCACTGGACCAGGAGTAAATCTGACACCACTTGGCCAGGAGTAAATATGACACCATTGGGCTAGGAGTAAATCTGACACCACTGGGCTAGGAGTAAATCTGACACCACTGGGCCAGGAGTAAATCTGACACCACTGGTCAGGAGTAAATCTGACACCACTGGCCAGAGGTAAATCTGACAACACTGGCCAGTCGTAAATCTGACACCACTGGGCCAGGAATAAATCTGGGCTAGGAGTAAATCTGACACTACTGCGCAAGGAGTAAATCTGACACCACTGGGCTAGGAGTAAATCTGATACCACTGGGCCAGGAGTAAGTCTGACAACACTAACCAGGTAAATATGACACTACTGGGCAAAGAGTAAACCTGACATCACTGCTAGCTGAGCTGAGGGGATGAAAAAGTCCTGTGGCACACACACGCACACATGCACGCACACACACACAGAGTTTAGTGGTTTAACATCGAGGACTTCTTTCCACTCTCTACAGGAATAGAAGGTGATGAAATGTATGCAAACTGTGGTTATGCCAAGTTAAATATCCGTTGTTCCAGAATGTCTCACCAGCTCTTAATTCTACACTCTCTAAAGTTGCTCCATTCAAACGTAATTTCATATGCATCCTAGCAGACTGCTTCACTCAAGCAGAATGCAAGACATGCTTTTGAGGGAAGACATCATCTTTGAGAATAAGACTATGAAAATACATTATCCTAATAGAATCCAAGATTGGTTTTACAGCCCTCTTATACAACCTAAAGGAATTCCTTTCAAAACAAACTTTAGCTCAATCGACGTTGAATAGAGGGAGAGGGAACCAAGAGAGCTGACCTACCATTAGAGCCAAGAGGTCACTGCAGGATATGTTCATAATACATTCAGACTGATCTCTATGTGACCCTCTAATAAACCACAGGCTTGACCAGCTGGAGGTCAGGATCAATCTTTCTTTTCCTGTTTGTCCAATGGTGAAGTGTTGGTTTCCTAATGGTAACATTCAAACATGATATTGAACATTATTCATAATTTATCAATTCATTACACATCAATTCTACTTTGATAAGTAATGAACCATCATTCCTTTATAAAACTTCTCAAGATCAATTCATGTCAACCCAGTAGTTTAGCATTCACAGTAACAGAGCAAGGTGGATGATGTATACTTATAATGAACTCAACAGGAAATCGATTAGTCTTATTTTGGCACGCTAGATGCATGAATTCCCTCATGTGAGTCTTCAGTCTACTCTCTGCTGGAGGAAGCAGTACTAAAATAGAACGACACACAAAAACAGGGCTACGGTCTGTGTGTAAATATAGTGGCACAGATGTAGGATCTTATTTTGATCACCAGGACATTTAATGTACTGCAGGACATTTAAATCGTGTAGTATATTTGAGGTTTAAAAAGGCTTCTGAACTTTGTAATTTAAACTTTGAAATTTCAGATATGAAAAATGTCCATTAATTATAACCTACATAATAATTCACATTTCCTGTTGCTGTAGGACTATTTTCCTGCTGTAGCAAACTGGCTCAAATGAAGATCCTACATCTGTAGAGTAATGTTACGTTTGCAGATGGGTTGAATGTGGCAATACTGATTAGATGTCAGAGTAATGAAGCGTAAAGGCTAGCTCTAACAGACTGTGTTCTATGAGGAGTAGGAAGAGTGCAGTGCTGCAGTGACCCGTGTAATGACGTAGTCGGCGATGTGTTTGGGTGAGTAGGCGGGTGGGTGACAAAGACGGGAGGGCCAGGAACGCCTCAATCCCACAGGGTACTTATGTGGTGTCACCAAAGGCTAGGCAATCTTTAATCAAATCTTCAGGGTTAATAAGGAATGCACTGTAACTGTGTCCATACTAAAAACCTTCAGGGTTAACAAGTACTGAAACTATGTTGATACTGAAACCTTCAGGGTTAACAGGTACTGTAACTGTGTCCATACTGAAACCTTCAGGGTTAACAGGTACTGTAACTGTGTCCATACTGAAACCTTCAGGGTTAACAGGTACTGTAACTGTGTCCATACTGAAACCTTCAGGGTCAACAAGTACTGTACTGTAACTGTGTCCATACTGAAACCTTCAGGGTTAACAGGTACTGTAACTGAGTCCATACTGAAACCTTCAGGGTTAACAGGTACTGTAACTGTGTCCATACTGAAACCTTCAGGGTTAACAGGTACTGTAACTGTGTCCATACTGAAACCTTCAGGGTTAACAGGTACTGTAACTGTGTCCATACTGAAACCTTCAGGGTTAACAGGTACTGTAACTGTGTCCATACTGAAACCTTCAGGGTTAACAGGTACTGTAACTGTGTCCATACTGAAACCTTCAGGGTTAACAGGTACTGTAACTGTGTCCATACTGAAACCTTCAGGGTTAACAGGTACTGTAACTGTGTCCATACTGAAACCTTCAGGGTTAACAGGTACTGTAACTGTGTCCATACTGAAACCTTCAGGGTTAACAGGTACTGTAACTGTGTCCATACTGAAACCATCAGGGTTAACAGGTACTGTAACTGTGTCCATACTGAAACCTTCAGGGTCAACATGTACTGTACTGTAACTGTGTCCATACTGAAACCTTCAGGGTTAACAGGTACTGTAACTGTGTCCATACTGAAACCTTCAGGGTTAACAGGTACTGTAACTGTGTCCATACTGAAACCTTCAGGGTTAACAGGTACTGTAACTGTGTCCATACTGAAACCTTCAGGGTTAACAGGTACTGTAACTGTGTCCATACTGAAACCTTCAGGGTTAACAGGTACTGTAACTGTGTCCATACTGAAACCTTCAGGGTTAACAGGTACTGTAACTGTGTCCATACTGAAACCATTAGTGTTAACAGGTACTGTAACTGTGTCCATACTGAAACCTTCAGGGTCAACATGTACTGTACTGTAACTGTGTCCATACTGAAACCTTCAGGGTTAACAGGTACTGTAACTGTGTCCATACTGAAACCTTCAGGGTTAACAGGTACTGTAACTGTGTCCATACTGAAACCTTCAGGGTTAACAGGTACTGTAACTGTGTCCATACTGAAACCTTCAGGGTTAACAGGTACTGTAACTGTGTCCATACTGAAACCTTCAGGGTTAACAGGTACTGTAACTGTGTCCATACTGAAACCTTCAGGGTTAACAGGTACTGTAACTGTGTCCATACTGAAACCTTCAGGGTTAACAGGTACTGTAACTGTGTCCATACTGAAACCTTCAGGGTCAACAGGTACTGTAACTGTGTCCATACTGAAACCTTCAGGGTTAACAGGTACTGTAACTGTGTCTGTGGTACAGCTGTAAATAGTTTAGGAGTAAGAAGAAGCACAGTGCAGTGACCCCTCCCCATTTAGCCACCCCTCCATTCATCCTCTCCTGATGAGAAGGGGTAGTAGTGGTAATGAATCACTGGCTCTGTTTTCCCTTTTTGTTGTTTTTTACTTGTTTTTTCCATCCATTTTCTTTGTTATGATAAATGGGGTGTGGAGATTTCTTATTTCCAATTGTTTCCAGGATGAATGATCTCTGATTAGATTTGAGTGATATTCAGCTGCTCTATCAGACATGCTGACACCAAGAGTCTCTTCACTCACTGACATTCTCTGATATGCATTCTATCCTTTACACACAAGATATCCTTCACTTGAGCATGAATAGACATTCTTTATTTAAGATTATACCCCAAATCAAGCATTTTGTACGCTTCCGAGAACTGTATACAGATTCAAGGCCTCCCTCTCCACGCTCCCATAATAAATCATTATTCATAATGTGTCTCCCAGGAAATGGCTGCTGAGAGGAGGCAGTGACTTGTGTGCCTCCATCACCGTCCCAGTCTCTATGGCTGGCCCCGATCCAGAGCCCAGTGGAAAGCACCTATTGATGCCTGAAAAACTCCCACAGTTCACCGCTTCCTGTGTGCACAATGCCCACAGAGACTCCAACTCACCACTCATGCAGGCTTCAAAGAGCCCCAACAGAACTCTCACGCACCCTCTACATCTTTATCTGATTCAAAAGAGAATATAGAACCACTCACAGTGTGAGATTTCAACCAGAAGTGTACTGATGCCAGGTCAGATGTTTGAGGGCTGTTTGGTGTTTGGGATGGCTGATTGCTGAGTTGTGATTGATTCCAGTTAGACAGGAGATAATAAAAAGGAATAGCTTGCCCAACGCATATGAAGGCCTTGTAAATGGTATCATCTGTCCAAGCACACTGTGGCTAGGTTGGGAAGGTGTCTCTTAACTCTGTCTATGTAGCTCCAGATATACAGTATGGAAACTACTGTCAGAGAATGCAGCTATAGTAACACTGTGGCTGTCAATACTCCTAGTACCACGATCCTCCTAGTGAAATATGACACCATTAACATACTTACATACATAAAACTGTTATTATCCTAAAGTATAACTTTAACAGTGCACACTGTCAATATATGTAACCTTCTGCACTCTGAATGGTGCATACAGAGAGGAACTAGCAGAGAGAAAGTCGTGCAGATCTCCATGGCAACCAGAGGGAGCCTCACTCAGAGTCCCATGCCCCCTGTGGCGAAGGCAGTGGGCCACCAACAGCACCAATCAACATGGGTCTGGTGATAAGGGGGGGGCAGCTGGGCCATGGTATTCTGCAGCAGATTGGAGCACTGTGGGGCCATTGCACTCCACAGAACTCACTCTGCTTCCCTCCACTCCGCATCACTCCGCTCCCTCTTCTTCCTCCTCTGCCACTCTATATTTCTCCCTCCTCCATCAGCGCAGAGGAGGGAAAGATAGTTTTTTTTCTTCCTTTCATTCCGCATCCCTCCTCTCCATCTCTCCCTCCTCTGCCAGCACCAGGCTGCCTCCCCTCTCTGACTGCATTACCACCTCTAAGGCAGGTTCCCTCCATTGCCAAACCCCTGGGTATTTATAGAGCTCCTCCAGTCTAATACTAAGGCAGGTTCCCTCCACTGCCAAGCCCCTGGGTATTTATAGAGCTCCTCCAGTCTAATACTAAGGCAGGTTCCCTCCATTGCTAAACCCCTGGGTATTTATAGAGCTCCTCCAGTCTAATACTAAGGCAGGTTCCCTCCATTGCTAAACCCCTGGGTATGTATAGAGCTCCTCCAGTCTAATACTAAGGCAGGTTCCCTCCATTGCTAAACCCCTGGGTATGTATAGAGCTCCTCCAGTTTAATACTAAGGCAGGTTCCCTCCATTGCCAAACCCCTGGGTATGTATAGAGCTCCTCCAGTCTAATACTAAGGCAGGTTCCCTCCACTGCCAAACCCCTGGGTATTTATAGAGCTCCTCCAGTCTAATACTAAGGCAGGTTCCCTCCACTGCCAAACCCCTGGATATTTATAGAGCTCCTCCAGTCTAATACTAAGGCAGGTTCCCTCCACTGCCAAACCCCTGGGTATGTATAGAGCTCCTCCAGTCTAATACTAAGGCAGGTTCCCTCCATTGCCAAACCCCTGGGTATGTATAGAGCTCCTCCAGTCTTATACTAAGGCAGGTTCCCTCCATTGCCAAACCCCTGGGTATGTATAGAGCTCCTCCAGTCTAATACTAAGGCAGGTTCCCTCCATTGCCCAACCCCTGGGTATTTATAGAGCTCCTCCAGTTTAATACTAAGGCAGGTTCCCTCCATTGCCAAACCCCTGGGTATGTATAGAGCTCCTCCAGTCTAATACTAAGGCAGGTTCCCTCCACTGCCAAACCCCTGGGTATGTATAGAGCTCCTCCAGTCTAATACTAGCAAAACTCTGACCCTTTGGGCAAAGTCCTGGACGTCCTTCATACAACCCTGCCGCAACGTCCTGATTTAGACCATGGAGTAGAAGTATGAGTCAACTGCAGTGGCCCACAAGGTGTTCCTAGAGGCAGTGGTGTGACAGGACCTTAAGAAATTCCCTGTACCCTCTGTCTGTGGGACAGACATAGAAGATGAGGTGGGAATGCTTATCTAGTAAGCAATGTAAAATCAGTTGATGAAAGGGACTATTTAAATTACTTTTCTTAGTGCAAAATGTTGACATTAAATAGTAATTCCAAAATGTTGTGCTATTTAAATGGACACATTTGAAGTCGAAAATGCCTTCATTACAATTTGATGAACACAAGCAGTTAACACCAGATGGGGTACGGTGAGTGGTCTTGAATATTGACCCTATTTAAACTAGATATACAAGCATTACAAACTGGAAAATAAAAGTGAAGCTGTTACAGAAAATTACAATCAACTTTAACACTAAAGCTGTGTGGTAACTGTTGTAGTTAACAGCTTGAGCCTTTGTGTATTAAACAGGTCTGTGAATAAGGTGGAGATTACATTTCCGGGCTGAGTTCCGGGCTGAGAGTCCTGTGCATCAGTTGGTAATGACGTTTTCTCTGTAAGGAGAAAATCAGATGGACTTCAAAAGGGATTTTCATGGAGTTGGCTGCCACAGGGTACAGTGTCAGAGACATGCCACATTGCATATGCGGCTTTTCAATATTTCATGGTTGATCCTCTTTCACATGCAGTAGTTATAAGCCCAAATCCTTTGAAATGTACATTTGGTGTCAGAAACCCATTGCTGTTTGATAGTGTAGGTACACTGTTCAACGGAGTGTCGCACCATGAGACATGCTGCGCTTCAGGGCCCCACATCATATAGTATTCTACAGTCTTCTCTGGTTGCGCCGGATTAGGGAACATTTCAGTTCACATTGCTTCTCCAGCTTACCAGTTTTAAAAAGCATCTTGAGGGGCCAAAATGCATGGATTTAAGTGTGGTTGTCATGCTTGTGCCTTCGAGATTGAGGCTCAACATCTCACCATGAACAGAGCAAGAAAGAAAGACAGAGAGAGAGAGAGAGAGACATCCATCCTCCTCATGCTGAGTTGAAGACCTCCTCCAATTAGTACTGGATACATACATCCTCCTCATCTCATGATGAGTTGAAGACCTCCTCCAGTTAGTACTGGAGACATACATCCTCCTCAAGATGAGTTGAAGACCTCCTCCAGTTAGTACTGGAGACATACATCCTCCTCATGATGAGTTGAAGACCTCCTCCAGTTAGTACTGGAGACATACATCCTCCTCATGCTGAGTTGAAGACCTCCTCCAGTTAGTATTGTAGACATAAATCCTCCTCATGATGAGTTGAAGGCCTCCTCCAGTTAGTACTGGATAAATCCATCCTCCTCATGCTGAGTTGAAGACCTCCGCCAATTAGTACTGGATACATCCATCCTCCTCATGCTGAGTTGAAGACCTCCTCCAATTAGTACTGGATACATCCATCCTCCTCAGGCTGAGTTGAAGACCTCCTCCAGTTAGTATTGGGGACATACATCCTCCTCATGCTGAGTTGAAGACCTCCTCCAATTAGTACTGGATACATCCATCCTCCTCATGCTGAGTTGACGACCTCCCCCAGTTAGTATTGGAGACATCCACCCTCATCAGGCTGAGTTGAAGACCTGCCCCAGTTAGTACTGGAGACATACATCCTCCTCATGCTGAGTTGAAGACCTCCTCCAGTTAGTACTGGAGACATCCATCCTCCTCATGCTGAGTTGAAGACCTCCTCCAATTAGTACTGGATACATACATCCTCCTCATCTCATGATGAGTTGAAGACCTCCTCCAGTTAGGGCTGGAGACATACATCCTCCTCATGATGAGTTGAAGACCTCCTCCAGTTAGTACTGGAGACATACATCCTCCTCATGATGAGTTGAAGACCTCCTCCAGTTAGTACTGGAGACATACATCCTCCTCATGCTGAGTTGAAGACCTCCTCCAGTTAGTATTGTAGACATAAATCCTCCTCATGATGAGTTGAAGGCCTCCTCCAGTTAGTACTGGATACATCCATCCTCCTCATGCTGAGTTGAAGACCTCCGCCAATTAGTACTGGATACATCCATCCTCCTCATGCTGAGTTGAAGACCTCCTCCAATTAGTACTGGATACATCCATCCTCCTCATGCTGAGTTGACGACCTCCCCCAGTTAGTATTGGAGACATCCATCCTCATCAGGCTGAGTTGAAGACCTCCTCCAGTTAGTACTGGAGACATACATCCTCCTCATGATGAGTTGAAGACCTCCTCCAGTTAGTACTGGAGACATACATCCTCCTCATGATGAGTTGAAGACCTCCTCCAGTTAGTACTGGAGACATACATCCTCCTCATGCTGAGTTGAAGACCTCCTCCAGTTAGTACTGGAGACATACATCCTCCTCATGATGAGTTGAAGACCTCCTCCAGTTAATACTGGAGACATACATCCTCCTCATGATGAGTTGAAGGCCTCCTCCAGTTAGTACTAGATACATCCATCCTCCTCTTGCTGAGTTGAAGACCTCCTCCAATTAGTACTGGATACATCCATCCTCCTCATGCTGAGTTGAAGACCTCCTCCAGTTAGTACTGGATACATCCATCCTCCTCATGCTGAGTTGAAGACCTCCTCCAGTTAGTACTGGATACATCCATCCTCCTCATGCTGAGTTGAAGAACTCCGCCAATTAGTACTGGATACATCCATCCTCCTCATGCTGAGTTGAAGACCTCCGCCAATTAGTACTGGATACATCCATCCTCCTCATGCTGAGTTGAAGACCTCCTCCAATTAGTACTGGATACATCCATCCTCCTCAGGCTGAGTTGAAGACCTCCTCCAGTTAGTATTGGGGACATACATCCTCCTCATGCTGAGTTGAAGACCTCTTCCAATTAGTACTGGAGACATACATCCTCCTCATGCTGAGTTGAAGACCTCCTCCAGTCAGTACTGGAGACATACATCCTCCTCATGATGAGTTGAAGACCTCCTCCAGTTAGTACTGGAGACATACATCCTCCTCATGATGAGTTGAAGACCTCCTCCAGTTAGTACTGGAGACATACATCCTCCTCATGCTGAGTTGAAGACCTCCTCCAGTTAGTACTGGAGACATACATCCTCCTCATGATGAGTTGAAGACCTCCTCCAGTTAGTACTGGAGACATACATCCTCCTCACAATGAGTTGAAGGCCTCCTCCAGTTAGTACTGGATACATCCATCCTCCTCTTGCTGAGTTGAAGACCTCCTCCAATTAGTACTGGATACATCCATCCTCCTCATGCTGAGTTGAAGACCTCCTCCAATTAGTACTGGATACATCCATCCTCCTCATGCTGAGTTGAAGACCTCCTCCATTTAGTACTGGATACATCCATCCTCCTCAGGCTGAGTTGAAGACCTCCTCCAGTTAATAATGGAGACATACATCCTCCTCAGGCTGAGTTGACGACCTCCTCCAGTTAGTATTGGAGACATTCATCCTCATCAGGCTGAGTTGAAGACCTCCTCCAGTTAGTACTGGATACATCCATCCTCCTCATGCTGAGTTGAAGACCTCCGCCAATTAGTACTGGATACATCCATCCTCCTCATGCTGAGTTGAAGACCTCCGCCAATTAGTACTGGATACATCCATCCTCCTCATGCTGAGTTGAAGACCTCCTCCAATTAGTACTGGATACATCCATCCTCCTCATGCTGAGTTGAACACCTCCGCAAATTAGTACTGGATACATCCATCCTCCTCATGCTGAGTTGAAGACCTCCTCCATTTAGTACTGGATACATCCATCCTCCTCATGCTGAGTTGAACACCTCCGCAAATTAGTACTGGATACATCCATCCTCCTCATGCTGAGTTGAAGACCTCCTCCAGTTAGTACTGGATACATCCATCCTCCTCATGCTGAGTTGAAGACCTCCGCCAATTAGTACTGGATACATCCATCCTCCTCATGCTGAGTTGAAGACCTCCTCCAATTAGTACTGGATACATCCATCCTCCTCAGGCTGAGTTGAAGACCTCCTCCAGTTAGTATTGGGGACATACATCCTCCTCAGGCTGAGTTGAAGACCTCTTCCAATTAGTACTGGATACATCCATCATCCTCATGCTGAGTTGAAGACCTCCTCCAGTTAATACTGGAGACATACATCCTCCTCAGGCTGAGTTGACGACCTCCTCCAGTTAGTATTGGAGACATTCATCCTCATCAGGCTGAGTTGAAGACCTCCTCCAATTAGTACTGGATACATCCATCCTCCTCATGCTGAGTTGAAGACCTCCTCCAATTAGTACTGGATACATCCATCCTCCTCATGCTGAGTTGAAGACCTCCTCCATTTAGTACTGGATACATCCATCCTCCTCATGCTGAGTTGAAGACCTCCTCCAGTTAGTATTGGAGACATTCATCCTCATCAGGCTGAGTTGAAGACCTCCTCCAATTAGTACTGGATACATCCATCCTCCTCATGCTGAGTTGAAGACCTCCTCCAATTAGTACTGGATACATCCATCCTCCTCATGCTGAGTTGAAGACCTCCTCCATTTAGTACTGGAGACATTCATCCTCATCAGGCTGAGTTGAAGACCTCCTCCAATTAGTACTGGATACATCCATCCTCCTCATGCTGAGTTGAAGACCTCCTCCAATTAGTACTGGATACATCCATCCTCCTCATGCTGAGTTGAAGACCTCCTCCATTTAGTACTGGATACATCCATCCTCCTCATGCTGAGTTGAAGACCTCCTCCAGTTAGTATTGGAGACATTCATCCTCATCAGGCTGAGTTGAAGACCTCCTCCAATTAGTACTGGATACATCCATCCTCCTCATGCTGAGTTGAAGACCTCCTCCAATTAGTACTGGATACATCCATCCTCCTCATGCTGAGTTGAAGACCTCCTCCATTTAGTACTGGATACATCCATCCTCCTCATGCTGAGTTGAACACCTCCGCAAATTAGTACTGGATACATCCATCCTCCTCATGCTGAGTTGAAGACCTCCTCCAGTTAGTACTGGATACATCCATCCTCCTCATGCTGAGTTGAAGACCTCCGCCAATTAGTACTGGATACATCCATCCTCCTCATGCTGAGTTGAAGACCTCCTCCAATTAGTACTGGATACATCCATCCTCCTCAGGCTGAGTTGAAGACCTCCTCCAGTTAATAATGGAGACATACATCCTCCTCAGGCTGAGTTGACGACCTCCTCCAGTTAGTATTGGAGACATTCATCCTCATCAGGCTGAGTTGAAGACCTCCTCCAGTTAGTACTGGATACATCCATCCTCCTCATGCTGAGTTGAAGACCTCCGCCAATTAGTACTGGATACATCCATCCTCCTCATGCTGAGTTGAAGACCTCCGCCAATTAGTACTGGATACATCCATCCTCCTCATGCTGATTTGAAGACCTCCTCCAATTAGTACTGGATACATCCATCCTCCTCATGCTGAGTTGAACACCTCCGCAAATTAGTACTGGATACATCCATCCTCCTCATGCTGAGTTGAAGACCTCCTCCATTTAGTACTGGATACATCCATCCTCCTCATGCTGAGTTGAAGACCTCCGCCAATTTGTACTGGATACATCCATCCTCCTCATGCTGAGTTGAAGACCTCCGCCAATTAGTACTGGATACATCCATCCTCCTCATGCTGAGTTGAAGACCTCCTCCAGTCAGTACTGGAGACATACATCCTCCTCATGATGAGTTGAAGACCTCCTCCAGTTAGTACTGGAGACATACATCCTCCTCATGATGAGTTGAAGACCTCCTCCAGTTAGTACTGTAGACATACATCCTCCTCATGATGAGTTGAAGACCTCCTCCAGTTAGTACTGGAGACATACATCCTCCTCATGCTGAGTTGAAGACCTCCTCCAGTTAGTACTGGAGACATACATCCTCCTCATGATGAGTTGAAGACCTCCTCCAGTTAGTACTGGAGACATACATCCTCCTCATGATGAGTTGAAGGCCTCCTCCAGTTAGTACTGGATACATCCATCCTCCTCTTGCTGAGTTGAAGACCTCCTCCAATTAGTACTGGATACATCCATCCTCCTCATGCTGAGTTGAAGACCTCCTCCAATTAGTACTGGATACATCCATCCTCCTCATGCTGAGTTGAAGACCTCCTCCATTTAGTACTGGATACATCCATCCTCCTCATGCTGAGTTGAAGACCTCCTCCAATTAGTACTGGATACATCCATCCTCCTCAGGCTGAGTTGAAGACCTCCTCCAGTTAATAATGGACACATACATCCTCCTCAGGCTGAGTTGATGACCTCCTCCAGTTAGTATTGGAGACATTCATCCTCATCAGGCTGAGTTGAAGACCTCCTCCAGTTAGTACTGGATACATCCATCCTCCTCATGCTGAGTTGAAGACCTCCGCCAATTAGTACTGGATACATCCATCCTCCTCATGCTGAGTTGAAGACCTCCGCCAATTAGTACTGGATACATCCATCCTCCTCATGCTGAGTTGAAGACCTCCTCCAATTAGTACTGGATACATCCATCCTCCTCATGCTGAGTTGAACACCTCCGCCAATTAGTACTGGATACATCCATCCTCCTCATGCTGAGTTGAAGACCTCCTCCATTTAGTACTGGATACATCCATCCTCCTCATGCTGAGTTGAACACCTCCGCAAATTAGTACTGGATACATCCATCCTCCTCATGCTGAGTTGAAGACCTCCGCCAATTAGTACTGGATACATCCATCCTCCTCATGCTGAGTTGAAGACCTCCTCCAATTAGTACTGGATACATCCATCCTCCTCAGGCTGAGTTGAAGACCTCCTCCAGTTAGTATTGGGGACATACATCCTCCTCATGCTGAGTTGAAGACCTCTTCCAATTAGTACTGGATACATCCATCCTCCTCATGCTGAGTTGAAGACCTCCTCCATTTAGTACTGGATACATCCATCCTCCTCATGCTGAGTTGAAGACCTCTTCCAATTAGTACTGGATACATCCATCATCCTCATGCTGAGTTGAAGACCTCCTCCAGTTAATACTGGAGACATACATCCTCCTCAGGCTGAGTTGACGACCTCCTCCAGTTAGTATTGGAGACATTCATCCTCATCAGGCTGAGTTGAAGACCTCCTCCAATTAGTACTGGATACATCCATCCTCCTCATGCTGAGTTGAAGACCTCCTCCAATTAGTACTGGATACATCCATCCTCCTCATGCTGAGTTGAAGACCTCCTCCATTTAGTACTGGATACATCCATCCTCCTCATGCTGAGTTGAAGACCTCTTCCAATTAGTACTGGATACATCCATCATCCTCATGCTGAGTTGAAGACCTCCTCCAGTTAATACTGGAGACATACATCCTCCTCAGGCTGAGTTGACGACCTCCTCCAGTTAGTATTGGAGACATTCATCCTCATCAGGCTGAGTTGAAGACCTCCTCCAGTTAGTACTGGATACATCCATCCTCCTCATGCTGAGTTGAAGACCTCCGCCAATTAGTACTGGATACATCCATCCTCCTCATGCTGAGTTGAAGACCTCCGCCAATTAGTACTGGATACATCCATCCTCCTCATGCTGATTTGAAGACCTCCTCCAATTAGTACTGGATACATCCATCCTCCTCATGCTGAGTTGAACACCTCCGCCAATTAGTACTGGATACATCCATCCTCCTCATGCTGAGTTGAAGACCTCCTCCATTTAGTACTGGATACATCCATCCTCCTCATGCTGAGTTGAAGACCTCCGGAAATTTGTACTGGATACATCCATCCTCCTCATGCTGAGTTGAAGACCTCCTCCAATTAGTACTGGATACATCCATCCTCCTCAGGCTGAGTTGAAGACCTCCTCCAGTTAGTATTGGGGACATACATCCTCCTCATGCTGAGTTGAAGACCTCTTCCAATTAGTACTGGATACATCCATCATCCTCATGCTGAGTTGAAGACCTCCTCCAGTTAATACTGGAGACATACATCCTCCTCAGGCTGAGTTGACGACCTCCTCCAGTTAGTATTGGAGACATTCATCCTCATCAGGCTGAGTTGAAGACCTCCTCCAATTAGTACTGGATACATCCATCCTCCTCATGCTGAGTTGAAGACCTCCTCCAATTAGTACTGGATACATCCATCCTCCTCATGCTGAGTTGAAGACCTCCTCCATTTAGTACTGGATACATCCATCCTCCTCATGCTGAGTTGAACACCTCCGCAAATTAGTACTGGATACATCCATCCTCCTCATGCTGAGTTGAAGACCTCCTCCAGTTAGTACTGGATACATCCATCCTCCATGCTGAGTTGAAGACCTCCGCCAATTAGTACTGGATACATCCATCCTCCTCATGCTGAGTTGAAGACCTCTCCAATTAGTACTGGATACATCCATCCTCCTCAGGCTGAGTTGAAGACCTCCTCCAGTTAATAATGGAGACATACATCCTCCTCAGGCTGAGTTGACGACCTCCTCCAGTTAGTATTGGAGACATTCATCCTCATCAGGCTGAGTTGAAGACCTCCTCCAGTTAGTACTGGATACATCCATCCTCCTCATGCTGAGTTGAAGACCTCCGCCAATTAGTACTGGATACATCCATCCTCCTCATGCTGAGTTGAAGACCTCCGCAAATTAGTACTGGATACATCCATCCTCCTCATGCTGAGTTGAAGACCTCCTCCATTTAGTACTGGATACATCCATCCTCCTCATGCTGAGTTGAAGACCTCCGGAAATTTGTACTGGATACATCCATCCTCCTCATGCTGAGTTGAAGACCTCCTCCAATTAGTACTGGATACATCCATCCTCCTCAGGCTGAGTTGAAGACCTCCTCCAGTTAGTATTGGAGACATTCATCCTCATCAGGCTGAGTTGAAGACCTCCTCCAATTAGTACTGGATACATCCATCATCCTCATGCTGAGTTGAAGACCTCCTCCAGTTAATACTGGAGACATACATCCTCCTCAGGCTGAGTTGACGACCTCCTCCAGTTAGTATTGGAGACATTCATCCTCTCAGGCTGAGTTGAAGACCTCCTCCAATTAGTACTGGATACATCCATCCTCCTCATGCTGAGTTGAAGACCTCCTCCATTAGTACTGGATACATCCATCCTCCTCATGCTGAGTTGAAGACCTCCTCCATTTAGTACTGGATACATCCATCCTCCTCATGCTGAGTTGAAGACCTCTTCCAATTAGTACTGGATACATCCATCATCCTCCTCATGCTGAGTTGGAAGACCTCCTCCAGTTAATACTGGAGACATACATCCTCCTCAGGCTGAGTTGACGACCTCCTCCAGTTAGTATTGGAGACATTCATCCTCATCAGGCTGAGTTGAAGACCTCCTCCAATTAGTACTGGATACATCCATCCTCCTCATGCTGAGTTGAAGACCTCCTCCAATTAGTACTGGATACATCCATCCTCCTCATGCTGAGTTGAAGACCTCCTCCATTTAGTACTGGATACATCCATCCTCCTCATGCTGAGTTGAACACTCTCCGCAAATTAGTACTGGATACATCCATCCTCCTCATGCTGAGTTGAAGACCTCCTCCAGTTAGTACTGGATACATCCATCCTCCTCATGCTGAGTTGAAGACCTCCGCCAATTAGTACTGGATACATCCATCCTCCTCATGCTGAGTTGAAGACCTCCTCCAATTAGTACTGGATACATCCATCCTCCTCAGGCTGAGTTGAAGACCTCCTCCAGTTAATAATGGAGACATACATCCTCCTCAGGCTGAGTTGACGACCTCCTCCAGTTAGTATTGGAGACATTCATCCTCATCAGGCTGAGTTGAAGACCTCCTCCAGTTAGTACTGGATACATCCATCCTCCTCATGCTGAGTTGAAGACCTCCTCCAGTTAGTACTGGATACATCCATCCTCCTCATGCTGAGTTGAAGACCTCCGCCATTAGTACTGGATACATCCATCCTCCTCATGCTGAGTTGAAGACCTCCGCAAATTAGTACTGGATACATCCATCCTCCTCATGCTGAGTTGAAGACCTCCTCCATTTAGTACTGGATACATCCATCCTCCTCATGCTGAGTTGAAGACCTCCGGAAATTTGTACTGGATACATCCATCCTCCTCATGCTGAGTTGAAGACCTCCTCCAATTAGTACTGGATACATCCATCCTCCTCAGGCTGAGTTGAAGACCTCCTCCAGTTAGTATTGGAGACATTCATCCTCATCAGGCTGAGTTGAAGACCTCCTCCAATTAGTACTGGATACATCCATCATCCTCATGCTGAGTTGAAGACCTCCTCCAGTTAATACTGGAGACATACATCCTCCTCAGGCTGAGTTGACGACCTCCTCCAGTTAGTATTGGAGACATTCATCCTCATCAGGCTGAGTTGAAGACCTCCTCCAATTAGTACTGGATACATCCATCCTCCTCATGCTGAGTTGAAGACCTCCTCCAATTAGTACTGGATACATCCATCCTCCTCATGCTGAGTTGAAGACCTCCTCCATTTAGTACTGGATACATCCATCCTCCTCATGCTGAGTTGAAGACCTCTTCCAATTAGTACTGGATACATCCATCATCCTCATGCTGAGTTGAAGACCTCCTCCAGTTAATACTGGAGACATACATCCTCCTCAGGCTGAGTTGACGACCTCCTCCAGTTAGTATTGGAGACATTCATCCTCATCAGGCTGAGTTGAAGACCTCCTCCAATTAGTACTGGATACATCCATCCTCCTCATGCTGAGTTGAAGACCTCCTCCAATTAGTACTGGATACATCCATCCTCCTCATGCTGAGTTGAAGACCTCCTCCATTTAGTACTGGATACATCCATCCTCCTCATGCTGAGTTGAACACCTCCGCAAATTAGTACTGGATACATCCATCCTCCTCATGCTGAGTTGAAGACCTCCTCCAGTTAGTACTGGATACATCCATCCTCATCAGGCTGAGTTGAAGACCTCCGCCAATTAGTACTGGATACATCCATCCTCCTCATGCTGAGTTGAAGACCTCCTCCAATTAGTACTAGATACATCCATCCTCCTCAGGCTGAGTTGAAGACCTCCTCCAGTTAATAATGGAGACATACATCCTCCTCAGGCTGAGTTGACGACCTCCTCCAGTTAGTATTGGAGACATTCATCCTCATCAGGCTGAGTTGAAGACCTCCTCCAGTTAGTACTGGATACATCCATCCTCCTCATGCTGAGTTGAAGACCTCCGCCAATTAGTACTGGATACATCCATCCTCCTCATGCTGAGTTGAAGACCTCCGCCAATTAGTACTGGATACATCCATCCTCCTCATGCTGATTTGAAGACCTCCTCCAATTAGTACTGGATACATCCATCCTCCTCATGCTGAGTTGAACACCTCCGCAAATTAGTACTGGATACATCCATCCTCCTCATGCTGAGTTGAAGACCTCCTCCATTTAGTACTGGATACATCCATCCTCCTCATGCTGAGTTGAAGACCTCCGGAAATTTGTACTGGATACATCCATCCTCCTCATGCTGAGTTGAAGACCTCCGACAATTAGTACTGGATACATCCATCCTCCTCATGCTGAGTTGAAGACCAACTCCAATTAGTACTGGATACATCCATCCTCCTCATGCTGAGTTGAACACCTCCGCAAATTAGTACTGGATACATCCATCCTCCTCATGCTGAGTTGAAGACCTCCTCCATTTAGTACTGGATACATCCATCCTCCTCATGCTGAGTTGAAGACCTCCTCCAATTAGTACTGGATACATCCATCCTCCTCATGCTGAGTTGAAGACCTCCTCCAGTTAGTACTGGATACATCCATCCTCCTCATGCTGAGTTGAAGACCTCCGCCAATTAGTACTGGATACATCCATCCTCCTCATGCTGAGTTGAAGACCTCCTCCAATTAGTACTGGATACATCCATCCTCCTCAGGCTGAGTTGAAGACCTCCTCCAGTTAATACTGGAGACATACATCCTCCTCGGGCTGAGTTGACGACCTCCTCCAGTTAGTATTGGAGACATTCATCCTCATCAGGCTGAGTTGAAGACCTCCTCCAGTTAGTACTGGATACATCCATCCTCCTCATGCTGAGTTGAAGACCTCCGCCAATTAGTACTGGATACATCCATCCTCCTCATGCTGAGTTGAAGACCTCCTCCAATTAGTACTGGATACATCCATCCTCCTCAGGCTGAGTTGAAGACCTCCTCCAGTTAGTATTGGGTACATACATCCTCCTCATGCTGAGTTGAAGACCTCTTCCAATTAGTACTGGATACATCCATCATCCTCATGCTGAGTTGAAGACCTCCTCCAGTTAATACTGGAGACATACATCCTCCTCATGATGAGTTGAAGACCTCCTCCAGTTAGTATTGGGGACATACATCCTCCTCATGATGAGTTGAAGATCTCCTCCAGTTAGTATTGGGGACATACATCCTCCTCATGATGAGTTCAAGATCTCCTTCAGTTAGTACTGGAGACATACATCCTCCTCATGATGAGTTGAAGATCTCCTCCAGTTACTACTGGAGACATACATCCTCCTCAGGCTGAGTTGAAGATCTCCTCCAGTTAGTATTGGGGACATACATCCTCCTCATGATGAGTTGAAGATCTCCTCCAGTTAGTACTGGAGACATACATCATCCTCAGGCTGAGTTGAAGACCTCCTCCAGTTAGTATTGGGGACATACATCCTCCTCATGATGAGTTCAAGATCTCCTTCAGTTAGTACTGGAGACATACATCCTCCTCATGATGAGTTGAAGATCTCCTCCAGTTACTACTGGAGACATACATCCTCCTCAGGCTGAGTTGAAGATCTCCTCCAGTTAGTATTGGGGACATACATCCTCCTCATGATGAGTTGAAGACCTCCTCCAGTTAGTACTGGATACATCCATCCTCCTCATGATGAGTTGAAGATCTCCTCCAGTTAGTACTGGAGACATACATCCTCCTCAGGCTGAGTTGAAGACCTCCTCCAGTTAGTATTGGAGACATTCATCCTCATCAGGCTGAGTTGAAGACCTCCTCCAGTTAGTACTGGAGACATACATCCTCCTCATGATGAGTTGAAGACCTCCTCCAGTTAGTACTGGAGACATACATCCTCCTCATGATGAGTTGAAGATCTCCTCCAGTTAGTACTGGAGACATACATCCTCCTCATGATGAGTTGAAGATCTCCTCCAGTTAGTACTGGAGACATACATCCTCATCAGGCTGAGTTGAAGACCTCCTCCAGTTAGTACTGGAGACATACATCCTCCTCATGATGAGTTGAAGATCTCCTCCAGTTAGTACTGGAGACATACATCCTCATCAGGCTGAGTTGAAGACCTCCTCCAGTTAGTACTGGAGACATACATCCTCCTCAGGCTGAGTTGAAGACCTCCTCCAGTTAGTACTGGAGACATACATCCTCCTCATGCTGAGTTGAAGATCTCCTCCAGTTACTACTGGAGACATACATCCTCCTCAGGCTGAGTTGAAGACCTCCTCCAGTTAGTACTGGAGACATACATCCTCCTCATGCTGAGTTGAAGACCTCCTCCAGTTAGTATTGGGGACATACATCCTCCTCATGATGAGTTGAAGATCTCCTCCAGTTAGTACTGGAGACATACATCCTCCTCAGGCTGAGTTGAAGACCTCCGCCAATTAGTACTGGAGACATACATCCTCCTCATGCTGAGTTGAAGACCTCCTCCAGTTAGTATTGGAGACATCCATCCTCATCAGGCTGAGTTGAAGACCTCCTCCAGTTAGTACTGGAGACATACATCCTCCTCGTGACGAGGTGAAGACCTCCTCCAGTTAGTACTGGAGACATACATCCAAAACGAGGCCAGAGGAAATCACTTCATATGCAAATAACAATCATTATCCTGGAACAAATTAAAACATCCTGACCACTGGCTGAGATCAAGCAATTGGAAGGATGTTGCTTCCCTCTGCCACCCTGTAAGTGTTCTTCAATTTGGAAGGATGTTGCTTCCCTCTGCCACCCTGTAAGTGTTCTTCAATTTGGAAGGATGTTGCTTCCCTCTGCCACCCTGTAAGTGTTCTTCAATTTGGAAGGATGTTGCTTCCCTATGCCACCCTGTAAGTGTTCTTCAATTTGGAAGGATGTTGCTTCCCTCTGCCACCCTGTAAGTGTTCTTCAATTTGGAAGGATGTTGCTTCCCTCTGCCACCCTGTAAGTGTTCTTCAATTTGGAAGGATGTTGCTTCCCTCTGCCACCCTGTAAGTGTTCTTCAATTTGGAAGGACGTTGCTTCCCTATGCCACCCTGTAAGTGTTCTTCAATTTGGAAGGATGTTGCTTCCCTATGCCACCCTGTAAGTGTTCTTCAATTTGGAAGGACGTTGCTTCCCTATGCCACCCTGTAAGTGTTCTTCAATTTTGAAGGATGTTGCTTCCCTATGCCACCCTGTAAGTGTTCTTCAATTTGGAAGGACGTTGCTTCCCTATGCCACCCTGTAAGTGTTCTTCAATTTGGAAGGATGTTGCTTCCCTCTGCCACCCTGTAAGTGTTCTTCAATTAGGAAGGATGTTGCTTCCCTCTGCCACCCTGTAAGTGTTCTTCAATTTGGAAGGATGTTGCTTCCCTCTGCCACCCTGTAAGTGTTCTTCAATTTGGAAGGATGTTGCTTCCCTCTGCCACCCTGTAAGTGTTCTTCAATTTGGAAGGATGTTGCTTCCCTCTGCCACCCTGTAAGTGTTCTTCAATTAGGAAGGATGTTGCTTCCCTCTGCCACCCTGTAAGTGTTCTTCAATTTGGAAGGATGTTGCTTCCCTATGCCACCCTGTAAGTGTTCTTCAATTTTGAAGGATGTTGCTTCCCTATGCCACCCTGTAAGTGTTCTTCAATTTGGAAGGACGTTGCTTCCCTATGCCACCCTGTAAGTGTTCTTCAATTTGGAAGGATGTTGCTTCCCTCTGCCACCCTGTAAGTGTTCTTCAATTAGGAAGGATGTTGCTTCCCTCTGCCACCCTGTAAGTGTTCTTCAATTTGGAAGGATGTTGCTTCCCTCTGCCACCCTGTAAGTGTTCTTCAATTTGGAAGGATGTTGCTTCCCTCTGCCACCCTGTAAGTGTTCTTTAATTTGGAAGGATGTTGCTTCCCTCTGCCACCCTGTAAGTGTTCTTCAATTAGGAAGGATGTTGCTTCCCTCTGCCACCCTGTAAGTGTTCTTCAATTTGGAAGGATGTTGCTTCCCTCTGCCACCCTGTAAGTGTTCTTCAATTTGGAAGGATGTTGCTTCCCTCTGCCACCCTGTAAGTGTTCTTAAATTTGGAAGGATGTTGCTTCCCTATGCCACCCTGTAAGTGTTCTTCAATTTGGAAGGATGTTGCTTCCCTCTGCCACCCTGTAAGTGTTCTTCAATTTGGAAGGATGTTGCTTCCCTCTGCCACCCTGTAAGTGTTCTTCAATTTGGAAGGATGTTGCTTCCCTATGCCACCCTGTAAGTGTTCTTCAATTTGGAAGGATGTTGCTTCCCTCTGCCACCCTGTAAGTGTTCTTCAATTTGGAAGGATGTTGCTTCCCTCTGCCACCCTGTAAGTGTTCTTCAATTTGGAAGGATGTTGCTTCCCTATGCCACCCTGTAAGTGTTCTTCAATTTGGAAGGATGTTGCTTCCCACTGCAACCCTGTAGCCAGGTACAATGAAACCCTCCATATCTTAACACAGGAACATGAAACAGCATGAAATATCAACCAATCTAACAGAAAAGGGACAGCGCTGGGGCATCTCTTTTTCTTATCTAAATTGTACTCTAATCAGATGACACTGTGAAGACTGTTGGTCATTTAACTGCTAGATGAGGTCGTCATCAGCCAAATTGAGTCACAGTTATCTAGTAAATGATCAAATCACACATGTCTAATTAGTTTGTCTTTTTATATAGTTTATTAATGAAATCGATTATGATGATGGATCTGCGTTCTGTTTGTTGCATAGCAACAGATTGAAATAACATTTTGTCTTAGTCATGCTCATTCAGTATGCAGACAGTCAGTGTGTAGTGTGAATGATCTGCTGCTAACCTCATACAGTATGCAGACAGTCAGTGTGTAGTGTGAATGATCTGCTGCTAACCTCATACAGTATGCAGACAGTCAGTGTGTCGTGTGAATGATCTGCTGCTAACCTCATACAGTATGCAGACAGTCAGTGTGTGGTGTGAATGATCTGCTGCTAACCTCATACTGTATGCAGACAGTCAGTGTGTAGTGTGAATGATCTGCTGCTAACCTCATAGAGTATGCAGACAGTCAGTGTGTGGTGTGAATGATCTGCTGCTAACCTCATACTGTATGCAGACAGTCAGTGTGTAGTGTTAATGATCTGCTGCTAACCTCATACAGTATGCAGACAGTCAGTGTGTCGTGTGAATGATCTGCTGCTAACCTCACACAGTATGCAGACAGTCAGTGCGTGGTGTGAATGATCTGCTGCTAACCTCATACAGTATGCAGACAGTCAGTGTGTAGTGTGAATGATCTGCTGCTAACCTCATACAGTACGCCAACAGTCAGTGTGTAGTGTGAATGATCTGCTGCTAACCGCATACAGTATTCAGACAGTCAATGTGTGGTGTGAGTGATCTGCTGCTAACCTCATACAGTATGCAGACAGTCAATGTGTAGTGTGAATGATCTGCTGCTAACCATATACAGTATTCAGACAGTCAATGTGTGGTGTGAGTGATCTGCTGCTAACCTCATACAGTATGCAGACAGTCAATGTGTGGTGTGAGTGATCTGCTGCTAACCTCATACAGTATGCAGACAGTCAGTGTGTGGTGTGAGTGATCTGCTGCTAACCTCATACAGTATGCAGACAGTCAGTGTGTAGTGTGAATGATCTGCTGCTAACCTCATACAGTATGCAGACAGTCAGTGTGTAGTGTGAATGATCTGCTGCTAACCTCATACAGTATGCAGACAGTCAGTGTGTGGTGTGAGTGATCTGCTGCTAACCTCATACAGTATGCAGACAGTCAGTGTGTGGTGTGAGTGATCTGCTGCTAACCTCATACAGTATGCAGACAGTCAGTGTGTGGTGTGAATGATCTGCTGCTAACCACATACAGTATGCAGACAGTCAGTGTGTGGTGTGAATGATCTGCTGCTAACCTCATACAGTATGCAGACAGTCAATGTGTGGTGTGAGTGATCTGCTGCTAACCTCATACAGTATGCAGACAGTCAGTGTGTGGTGTGAATGATCTGCTGCTAACCTCATACAGTATGCAGACAGTCAGTGTGTGGTGTGAATGATCTGCTGCTAACCTCATACAGTATGCAGACAGTCAGTGTGTGGTGTGAATGATCTGCTGCTAACCTCTTGCTATTGAGTTGATTAAATTCTCTGGCAGCAGTGGCACATGCCTCTGGAGAACTCCCCAGCTAGCATAGTTGCTGACACACACTCCTCTTCTGTGGATTGGCTATAAAATCCTCTGAGTCCCGACTCTAAGGGATATGCTGACGACTCACCCTGCTTTTCTAACATGCAACCCTATTCCATATATATTTTTTCAGAGAGAGTGAGAGAGGAAGGGAGTGAAGTAAGCTGTAAAAGAGGGAGAAAAAAGGAATGATGGAGGGAAAAGATGACACTAAAATGTATTACATGTAGCCAATGATCACATTTACTGTTATATAACAGACACATTGTCACACAGACAGACTTCCATAGTTCTCGTAGGGCAACATAAATGACTCTTCCTATATCAAACAGTTTGTAATTATCTTGCACAGTTCATTTCCTAACTGAAACAGGGTGTTTGGCACAACTCCAGACACCAGGCAAGAAGCATCAGTGTGCGTGAGCTTTAAAAAGATAGTGATGGCACCTCAGAAATAGTCGAGCTTCCCAGCGACGACAAGCCTTTTGGATGTGCCTCTGCGCCTTCAGTATATCATTAGCAACGTGCTTATGAGAATCACCCTCCAGGTTAGCTTGAAGAAGAAAGGTTCCGAGAGATTTGGTTTGTTTCACTTCGCTTGGTGCTCTGACAGTACAGCATTGGAATGTGATGAGCCAAACAACACCAATTAACAGGGAGGTCATGAAGCCATATACTAACAGAAACAGAAAGCCATCAAGAATAAAGCTCTCTTCGGACTTTATTCAACGCAGAGACTCCAATAACCTCTCAAAATGATGGTGACCCCAAACTGACTAGAGTTGAGCAATGCTGGACGTCTTAAAGATAGCAGAGAAGCACGGACATACTCGTAATGAGAATAGACTTGCACCTGAGGGGCAACTTCATATGAATAACACATCATTGATGGGAAATGGCAGTAACTAAACAAAAGCAAATCATTTAGATGCCATACAAGCCCCAGACAGGGGTGCATAATATATATATGCTATGAAGCAAAGCTCCATTTCAGTAATTATACTGGAAGTGCAGTACAGTGTTACTCTGAGTATAACTCCTCATGAGAGTTCTGGAAAATAAACTTTTACGTAATCATAAAATCAATTGCGATCCACTTATCAGTGAATCAGAATAGTCGTTTAGGGACTACAGTCGCTCAGAATTCACGCTCTAACTGATTGTATCTTCACAGGAAACTTGAGCAAATGAACTTCTGTGGTGAAACACATTGTGATAATTGCCTACGTTGAAAAAAAGTTTTAAGCAACAGCACCATCCCTTTTCTCCAGTGGTATCAATCTCTACTCTGAAATGTGTATATGCAAATACTGTATCATTACGAGAGCAAAACAAAAACAATATTCTAAAGAGATGTAAATGATGTGTTGGTGGCATCAGGGCTCACACATGCTGAGCATCATATTTGTTGAAATTCTGAATGTATTCACTGGTTATTCATTGGAGTACCATCAGACTATAAACAAATGTATAAGAATACTGTACGCAGACAGTCTCCAGACAGTACACAGACAGTGACACAGACAGTACACAGAAAGTGACACAGACAATACCTAGACAGTTACACAGACAATACACAGAAGGTGACACAGACATTGCACAGAGGGACACAGCCAGTGACACAGACAGTGACACAGACAGTACACAGACAGTGAACCGACAGTACACTGACAGTACACAGACAGTGACACAGAAACTGACACAAAAACTGACACAGACAGTACACAGACAGTGAACCGACAGTACACTGACAGTACACAGACAGTGACACAGAAACTGACACCAACAGTGACACAAAAACTGACACTGACAGTACACAGAAAGTGACACAGACAGTACACAGACAGTGACACAGATAGGGACACAGCCATCACACAGACAGTACACAGACAGTGGCATGTTCTTACTTGATTATCAATTTGTATGACTGTGGCTGTTATGAAGCAAGCTGTGATGGTGTTTCTCATTAATGAAGATGGAAGGAGGCCTATCATTTTCATTAAGCCAGTCATTTTTTTAAAGCTGGATTAATATGATGCTTTTAATTTATTTCATAGCAAAGAAATGTAATCAGAAAGCACATTTATAACTACTGCTGGAGCACCAATTTGTTTTTATTGAGACAATCATAAAGTAGCTTCTATCCATCTGTGTCCACAGTTGCAGAGGACATGCCATAGCTTTCTCTCCCATATCTGCAACTGACTGCATTCTTCATTCAAACCACTGAAATGTTCAAACCAAAATCACATGACGATACATGTTTGGTTTGAAGACAACTTGGGCGTGTAACAGACAAGTAGCTAAATAATGTCAATCTGCAATACTCTTATCAAGATCAAAGCATCAAGTTAGTGAAGGTGAAAATGTAGTTATAGGACTTCCACAGCCGACAGGGGCCTCCAGTACTAATGGGTGAATGCAGAATGCAATTAAAGTTTGTGGCTCAATCCGGTGATGGGCTCTGAGGGAGAGATTGAATGCATGATTACGAGCATCCTGTCTCCATCACAAACGCATCAGGTTTTCATTAAGATGCAGTTCATCTGATCAAGGACAAAAGGTCCAGAGATGCATTCTCCTAAACGACGACATCAACTGGCTCTGAAGTAGGTGGGCCTGGTGCTGGAGAGTGTCCATCAATCCTGGGTGATATCTCCTCAGGCAGAGGACAGCCAGTGGGCATTAACTCAGATGTGGCTGGAGCAGGAATCTCCTCTACAGATCAGATGCAGGTGCTCCAAGCACTTTACAACAGCTTTGAGAGCTACCAAATCCACTGGCCAGTCACACTCCAGGTTAAGGTGCTTTACTATTGGGGCTTAAGGGGATTTGGCCCCGTAGATTACGCTGGAGGTGTGGCATAGAGTGTCATTCTGGTTTCCAACCTCAGAGTCAGCCTGAGATCCCACCTCATTAAATCCTGTCTTCTCCTCCCTTCCATTTTAGCTGGAGGTGGTCAATCTGCAACAGGATAAGATGAGTGGTAGTTGCATTGTGTTACATCACCCCGTTGTCCTTCCATAGCTCCCCTGCTGAGTTTGGGTTGTGATTAGTGAACGGGACACACACTGATCCATTTAAAACACACTTCCTCCTCTTTTTTTCTTCTGCAGCTCTTTTTCTAGTAGAGCTAGTTGTCACCTTTCCCCAGCTTCCATGCCTCATTCCTTAAGTACCCCATAATTTGAGTCCCAGTTATAGGTCTTCTCACTGGCATCGGCAGCGTTAATTGGCTGTGGATCTGCACCAGTGTAAGGAGAGGGGGTGAGGATACAGATGACGTGGGGATGAGGAGGATGAAGAGAGCTGAGGTTCACTGTGGCTACTGCCCTAATTAAGAGGAGAATACAGGCATGTCCCTGTGTCTGCTGCTCAAATCAGCTCTTTGCCATGGCAGCATGGAGGCAGACCAATCATCTTCCAGATTTCATGCTGCAAGGTAGTGCACCTTCGACCCCCATTTGTACAATGGAACCATATAATAATCTCTGCAGAGTGACTCTCAAGGAAATAGTACTCAAATTAACTTGTCAAGCAAAGGAGTATGAAATATTACAACGCTCAGATAGTGTTTGGGAACTGATGACAAGAATGACTGAGCTGGGATGTTAATCGCAAACAAGGACAGGCTGATTTGCTGATTGATGTTTATTGGGATGAATTTTGTCCTGGAGGAAGAGCTGAGCTAATTTCACGAGATATGCCAGCTGCAAATTCAAAATGGGCTTTTTGGGCTTAATTTAAGTTTAGGTTAGGCTTATGGTTAGCATTGTGGTTACGGTTAGGGTTAGTATTAAAATCAGATGTTATGACATTGTACAGTAATTGTGCCAACTACCCTGTGGAGCTGCCTCCTGTACATGGGTCATCCCAATAAATGCCAACTTGAGACTGATTTTGGGGGAAAGTGAGCTCTCTACACTTTTTACAGTGATACTGACCTCTGATTTTCCTAATTAATACATTTTTCCAGGATGAAAAATATAAAGAATATAAAATAGATGTTATTCTCATTTCAAGATAAGAATGACATGGGGATCCCAACTGGCACAGCAGTCTAAGTCACTGCATCTCAATGCTAGAGGCGTCACTACAGACCCTAGTTCAATCTCAGGCTGTATCACAACAAGGTGTGATCAGGAGTTCCATAGAGTAGCGCACAATTGTCTCAGTGTCGTCCGGGTTAGGGGAGGGTTTGGCTCGGGTAGGCCATCGTTGTAAAATAAGGATTTGTTCTTAACTGACTTGCCTAGTTAAATAAATAAAAAAATCAGGAAAGCCTTCTATAGAAGTTAAGCACCATGACATTTAATTATATTAACATCCATAATATGACTAACTGATCCATCACAGCTTTATCATAGCTTTGTCATCTTTTAATTATATTTCCAATGGAGTGAGGAACCATTTTTGGTATTGCAGGATTCATATCAGTCTAACCTCAGCTCGATAATCTGCAGATTGTTATTTCCTTCTCTGTTGTGCATTATAAGTGGGAACTTAAACATTTCCTTGCTGAATTTTAGCTACATGTTCACTCACAGCATGTCACCAAACTCCCAGGCTCATACCATTTGGCGAGAGCATGGTGACAGAAAAGGAACATGGTGGGCAAACCCCAAAATCCGGACATTCAAACGAAGCCTACATTACATTTCTGTGAACCCCAATCCATTTGATGTAATTGGTTGTAACCATGGGTTTCTGTGGCAGGGTCTATGACTTCACTACTGTCCTGTTCTGAACCAGGAACAGGTCTATCAAGATAACAGTAGTGTGCAGAACAGCAGAAGTTGCAGGGCAGTACAAGCTGCAGAACAGCAGAAGTTGCAGGGCAGTACAAGCTGCAGAACAGCAGAAGTTGCAGGGCAGTACAAGCTGCAGAACAGCAGAAGTTGCAGGGCAGTACAAGCTACAGAACAGCAGAAGTTGCCGGGCAGTACAAGCTGCAGAACAGCAGAAGTTGCAGGGCAGTACAAGCTACAGAACAGCAGAAGTTGCAGGGCAGTACAAGCTGCAGAACAGCAGAAGTTGCAGGGCAGTACAAGCTACAGAACAGCAGAAGTTGCAGGGCAGTAGAAGCTGCAGAACAGCAGAAGTTGCAGGGCAGTAGAAGCTGCAGAACAGCAGAAGTTGCAGGGCAGTACAAGCTGCAGAACAGCAGAAGTTGCAGGGCAGTACAAGCTGCAGAACAGCAGAAGTTGCAGGACAGTAGAGGCTGCAGGACAGTAGAGGATTTAGGACAGTAGAGGCTGCAGTATACCAAGTCTGAATAAAAGGACCAAAGATGAAACTATAAATAAAGCTAGTTGGATTCAGAATGAAGCCAGGAGCCAGATAAAGAGGAGGAAGTATATTCGAGTCAATATTAGCTGACTATGGAAAACCTAATGGTGTGATAAGACTGTACATTTGACAGTACTATTCCAACTTGGCCATGATATATCATATTTCAGGAATTCCAACCTTTACTTCTAGGGTATGTAGGCTAGCTTGACTCTCGTCTGTTTCATGTTGTCCTCTGCGACACCTCTGGGATCAATGCTTTATTCAACATAGCACACACATACTGATGGCATCTAATCATTAAAAACCTTATGCCTAAGACAAGGTGATAGAAAAGAGCACCGTGCTCAATTTCCCTTCAATTTCTAAGTGTTGTTGGATGCATGTGTATTTCATGTAATTCCGTGGATTGATAACGAGAGAAAGAGAGAAAGAGAGAGAGGCAAAGAGTGGGAGAGGGAGCGTAAAAGATAGTTAGTGGGAAAGGGAGAGGGGGGAGGAGAGGGGGGAAGGCAGACGGGGGAGTGAAAGAGAGAGGTAAAGGGAGAGGGACAGTGAGAGACAGAGAGACAGAGAGAGAGGCTTACACAACAACTTATACAGTTTGAGTGGAGGGTAATTGACAGATTCGTCCCCGGTGTGTCAACTTAATCCATGCATGCCTAAAAGTGGGAGTGGAGGTGACAGGGCCACAAGGATTTTCCTCATGTGTACAGTATCTGTCAACGCAGCCAGGCCTCAATAGCTTGGGTCCCTGCCAGTGATTAACTCATCTGTATGGCTGCCTGCTTCCAGCCAGCTAACATGAAATGTCTCCTTACTGCCTAAATTATGCATAATGTTGCATAGCTGATCAGTTCAAATCACGGGCACCCCACAGAGAGTAAGCAACTGTCTGATTCCTACAGTACGTTAGTAAGTAGAAATCAGTTGAGGTTAGTATTGACGCATATTTGTAAAACCCTAAAGCTTGATTGGAATTCTCAATACAGTGGAACGTGTTCATGCCTCAGATCTTAATAGCTACAAACATGTTTTCCCTGATTCTATGTCCTTCAAAAGACATTCTGCACCAAAAGCAACAAAACAGCAGGACGCTATCTTTACACCATGCATGTATACACCACACATAGCATCAGCAGCTTTTGACAGAACACAAGCACCATTCAAGAGGACGGCAAAGAAAATGAAATAACTGTTGCAACCAAGAAACACCTGAGATATCCCATGCATGTCTCTGTGGGTATTGATCAGTCACTAGACTGTGCATAATGACACTATCCAGCCGAGAGCTTCACTGCTGGCATGGCCTGGATGCAGTAGACTGAGGGCCTATTTACTGTGGCTGAGCTCATCCTGCTCTCAGAGGCCTAGAACCTCAGATTTACAGCCCAGGAAATGTAGTGCGGGGTGCTCCATCGTAATAGCTACGCTATCAATCAGTCAGTTATCCACCTGGATCAGCCCTCGTTCCACATGGCCAGGGAGCCTTGATTACTTTGGGGAGATGCAAGCCACACACACAAAGTCACACACACACACATACACACGCACACGCATGCACACACACACACACACACACACACACACACACACACACACACACACACACACACACACACACACACACACACACACACACACACACACACACACACACACACACACACACACACACACACACACACACACACACACACACACACACACACACACACACACAGCAACCTGATCTTAAATACAGAGTACTGACTAGGGATAAAAACATACAATATGTAAGATTTCTGGCTAACATGACTTACTGACATGCCGGCATGTGTGCAAGTTATTGTATAGCCATTTATAAATGGTCCAATGACTAGTATAGAGTCTATAGCTGAAGCTGTGTAGAGGGACAATGTAAATAATTGTTGGTAATTACAGAAAACAATATCAATATCTACTCAGGTATGTGATTGTGACTGCAAAGGCAAACGACTGTTCATCCCCTTTAGTTCAACAGTCTAAAAAACGACAGTGTGTTGTGTATCAAAGAATGGCGCTTGTTTGTTTTTACCGTAGTGGCACGAGGGTTGTTGGGTATTTTCTCTCTCTGGTCCTCTCTCTCGCTGTCGTCTCTCTCCCTCTCAGGCCTGCCTCTGACCTTTCTGAGAGAATTCTCTGAGAAATCTATTTGAGTCAGTTGTGAGTCCATTGGGCTCTGAGGTAGACTCATGCTGTATGTGATGGATGCTGTACGCTGCTCTAGCCTTTGTCCTTACAGATACATGTGCCCCCTGAAGGTTTATGGTCAATGCTGTTTCAAGGGAGCTTTAAACATGACAGTTTGGTTGGAGCATGGCATTAGAGGTGTTGTGGGAACCATTTGGAAATATGTTTACCATGTAATGGCAGCCCCTGGGTGTCATCTAACAGTGTTGTAAATCCTAATTCTGTTCCTGTCTCACCATTATTGAGTGTTGTGGCTCCGATTGCATTCTATTCTACAACATTGTACAGTCTCCCTGATGTCTATTGTGTACGGTTTTAGTTCTGTGCAGTCAAATGGATACTACAGAGTTAAATCGGTCTTTGGAAACAGTCTTTTCGGACCAGTAAAACATTTCATCATGCTGAGGCCTGTAGTCCAAAAAATATATAATATCTAAGTGAATTCTGTTTCAATCCAGTTCGCTAACTTTCTATGTCAGTTGCATGTACCAGTTCACTCAGTCATGTCAATAAAGCCAATGTAACAGCCCTTTCATTGTCTTTGAGCCTGGAAAATAAACTGAAGCGTACACATTTACTAGTAAAGTCAGAAGAAATTGCTTCACAAAGGCAGCACACACGCTGCACTTTTATTGCCAAAGATTTCTGACCGAATGGGTTTGCCGTTTTCTCCCTGCTACATGTTGGAACAACACCTGGCTGACATTCTTAAGAATGCAGCATAACCCTTTCTGCTCATGGCTAGATATTCAACCTCCAAGAAGTTGTGCAGCCGCGCTTGTTTGATGTGGAGCAGCTAATTACATTCTGATGTAGGTAGATTTCAGGATAAATGGATTTCAAAATATATCATCATTATTACACAGCAAAGTGAACGATATATTTGCCTGAACCCCCGTTGGCAAAGACAGACAAAGTTATGAATAGTTACAATAAATCAGTCGGCAGTGTGGTAGCCTATACAGATGCAGGATATTCATTTGAGCAAGTTTGCTACAGCCGCAAAACAATCAGGAACTGGAAATGTGAATTATTATGTGGATTATAATTCATTAACATTTTCATAGGGAAAATCAAGTCATTTAAAGTGGAAATAAAAAACTTCACAGAAGCCTTTTAAACCTAAAATACACTACATGTTTTAAATGCTTTGCAATTCAGGAAGGTCCTCCTGCAACAGGGTGATCAAAATAAGATCCTACATCTGTACCACAGCTGTTTTCTCCAGGTCAGTCTGTGTCATTTTAATTTAACTTCAAAATGAGGAACTTTGCTGTGTGAACCATTAGAGAAGATACTGCATGTTCATCTTTATCAACTTTAGATTGGATTTTCTCAAATGATAATTAGTTAGATATCTCCAGATAGCAACAATGTAATTAGAACAGAACAGGTGGAAACACAGAGCAAGCTTTAAATCATCTATGCCCCAGCAACAACTTCCTCTAACAGACCAGCATGAAAGCTTTTAACTGCAGAGCCACTGCACTCCAACAATCTCTTGATTGATGGTTCTATATGCAGTCCTACAGTTGTTGTACTTTGAAAAAGCAATTGACCAGGGTGTCAATTGCTCATTGCAAGCATGTGTGGAACCATATTTTCATAGACACGTGTTGTCATCTTGCCTGGTTTAATCGTTTTTAATGAATAGTTTTTAATGAGGAGAGAAAAAGACAAAATGCCATGAAACTCACATGATGGACTGTACATAATGAACCTTGCTAGCCAACAGCTGAGTCCAAGCCAGTTCTCTAAATAACTGGAGAAACAGTGGAACAACAATGGGTTGCCAGGGACACAAAAAAAAGATTGAAAGAGAAATACGTCTCACATTACTTCAAAACCGGTGACTTTAGACGGGTGAACTTTTATTGCTGACAACCTCAGCTTGTTTGTCTTTTGATGTGTGTCCCGGTGGGGAAGGGCTCTTGTATATGTGCTTGTAAATTGGCTTGTGCCTCATATTCAGAGGCTGAATAGCTCATGGGCTTGGTCATTAGCTGTCTTGCTCCAGCTCCTTTCTATAGAACCTGCTGGCTGCTCTATAAATTAGCACGCTAGCAGTCCAGCAGCCATGGACCACACTCTGCCTTTCTTCTCACCTGGAACTCTAGGTCTCTGTAAAATACACTAGGTGTCTGTAAACAACTAGATGTCTCCATAAACAAGGTGCAGTCTCTGTAAAGCATTCTAGGTCTCTGTACACCACTCTAGGTCTCTGTAAACCACTCTAGGTATATGTAAACCAATCTAGCTCTCTGTAAACCACTCTAGGTCTCTGTAAACCACCCTAGGTCTCTGTAAATCACTCTAGGTCCCTGTAAAATACACTAGGTGCCTGTAAACAACTAGATGTCTCTATAAACAAGGTGCAGTATCTTTAAACCATTCTAGGTCTCTGTAAACCACTCTAGATCTCTGTAAACCACTCTAGGTCTCTGTAAAACAACCCTACGTCTCTATAAAACAACTCCAAGTCTCTGTAAACAACCCTGCTTCTCTGTAAACAACCCTACGTCTCTGTAAACAACCCTACGTCTCTGTAAACAGCCCTACGTCTCTGTAAACAATCCTACGTCTCTGTAAACAACCCTACGTCTCTGTAAACAATCCTACGTCTCTGTAAACAACCCTAGGTCTCTGTAAACAACCCTACGTCTCTGTAAACAATCCTACGTCTCTGTAAACAACCCTAGGTCTCTGTAAACAACCCTACGTCTCTGTAAACAACCCTACGTCTCTGTAAACAGCCCTACGTCTCTGTAAACAATCCTACGTCTCTGTAAACAACCCTACGTCTCTGTAAACAATCCTACGTCTCTGTAAACAACCCTAGGTCTCTGTAAACAACGCTACATCTCTGTAAACAATCCTACGTCTCTGTAAACAACCCTAGGTCTCTGTAAACAACCCTACGTCTCTGTAAACAACCCTACGTCTCTGTAAACAACCCTATGTCTCTGTAAACAACTCTACGTCTCTGTAAACCACTCTACATCTCTGTAAACAATCCCACGTCGCTGTAAACAACCCTACGTCTCTGTAAACAACCCTATGTCTCTGTAAATAACACTACATCTCTGTAAACCACTCTACATCTCTGTAACCCAACCCTACGTCTCTGTAAACAACCCTACGTCTCTGTAAACAACCCTACGTCTCTGTAAACAACCCTACGTATCTGTAAACAACTCTGGGTCTCTGTAAACAACTCTAGGTCTCTGTAAACCATTCTAGGTCTCTCTAAACAACTCTAGGTATATGTAAACCATTCTAGGTCTCTGTAAACCACTCTAGGTCTCTGTAAATCATTCTAGGTCTCTGTAAACCACTCTAGGTCTCTGTAAACAACTCTAGGTCTGTATAAACAACTCTAGGTATTTGTAAACCACTCTATGTCTCTGTAAACCACTCTAGGTCTCCGTAAACCATTCTAGGTCTCTGTAAACCACTCTAGGTCTCTGTAACCAACTCTAGGTCTCTAAAAAACAACCCTAAGTCTCTGTAAACAACACTACATTTCTGTAAACAACCCTAAGTCTCTACCAAACAACCGTACATCTCTGTAAACAACCCTACGTCTCTGTAAACCACTCTAGGTCTCTATAAACAACTATATGTCTCTGTAAACAATTCTAGGTCTCTCTAAACAAATCTAGGTCTATCTAAACCATTCTAGGTCTCTGTAAACCACTCTAGGTCTCTTTAAACAACTCTAGGTCTCTATAAAACAACGTTAAGTCTCTACAAAACAACCCTCCATCTCTGTAAACAACTCTAGGTCTCTGTAAACAACTATATGTCTCTGTAAACAACTATATGTCTCTGTAAACCATTCTAGGTCTCTGTAAACAACTCTAGGTCTGTATAAACAACTCTAGGTATTTGTAAACCACTCTATGTCTCTGTAAACCACTCTAGGTCTCCGTAAACCATTCTAGGTCTCTGTAAACCACTCTAGGTCTCTGTAACCAACTCTAGGTCTCTAAAAAACAACCCTAAGTCTCTACAAAACAACCGTACATCTCTGTAAACAACCCGAACGTCTCTGTAAACCACTCTAGGTCTCTGTAAACCACTCTAGGTCTCTGTAAACCACTCTAGCTCTCTGTAAATCATTCTAGGTCTCTGTAAACAACACTACATTTCTGAAAACAACCCTACGTCTCTGTAAACAACCCTCCATCTCTGTAAACAACTCCAGGTCTCTATAAACAACTCTAGGTCTCTGTCAGCAACTATAGGTCTATATATACCATTCTAGGTCTCTGTAAACCACTCTAGGTCTCCGTAAACCATTCTAGGTCTCTGTAAACCACTCTAGGTCTCTGTAAACAACTCTAGGTCTCTATAAAACAACCTTAAGTCTCTACAAAACAACCCTACATCTCTGTAAACAACCCTATGTCTCTGTAAACCACTCTAGGTCTCTGTAAACCCTTCCAGGTCTCTGTAAACCACTCTAGGTCTCTGTAAACAACTCTAGATCTCCGTAAACAAGTATATGTCTCTGTAAACCATTCTAGGTCTCGGTAAACAACTATAGGTCTGTGTAAACAACTCTAGGTTTTTGTAAACCACTCTAGGTCTCTGTAAACCATTCTAGGTCTCTGTAAACAACTCTAGGTCTGTGTAAACAACTCTAGGTTTTTGTAAACCATTCTAGGTCTCTGTAAACCACTCTAGGTCTCTGTAAACAACTCTCGGTCTCTAAAAAACAACCCTAAGTCTCTACAAAACAATCGTACATCTCTGTAAACAACCCTACGTCTCTGTAAACCACTCTAGGTCTCTGTAAATCATTCTAGGTCTCTGTAAACAACACTACATTTCTGTAAACAACCCTACGTCTCTGTACACAACTCTAGGTATCTATAAACAACTCTAGGTCTCTGTAAACAACTATATGTCTCTGTAAACCATTCTAGGTCTCTCTAAACAACTCTAGGTCTATGTAAACCATTCTAGGTCTCTGTAAACCACTCTAGGTCTCCGTAAACCATTCTAGGTCTCTGTAAACCACTCTAGGTCTCTTTAAACAACTCTAGGTCTCTACAAAACAACCCTCCATCTCTGTAAACAACTCTAGGTCTCTATAAACAACTCTAGGTCTCTGTAAACAACTATATGTCTCTGTAAACCATTCTAGGTCTCTCTAAACAACTCTAGGTCTATGTAAACCATTCTAGGTCTCTGTAAACAACTCTAGGTCTACGTAAACCATTCTAGGTCTCTGTAAACAACTCTAGGTCTCTGTAAACAACTCTAGGTCTCTGTAAATCATTCTAGGTCTCTGTAAACCCCTCTAGGTCTCTGTAAACCATTCTAGGTCTCTGTAAACAACTCTAGGTCTGTATAAACAACTCTAGGTTTTTGTAAACCACTCTATGTCTCTGTAAACCACTCTAGGTCTCCGTAAACCATTCTAGGTCTCTGTAACCAACTCTAGGTCTCTAAAAAACAACCCTAAGTCTCTACAAAACAACCGTACATCTCTGTAAACAACCCTACGTCTCTGTAAACCACTCTAGGTCTCTGTAAACCACTCTAGGTCTCTGTAAATCATTCTAGGTCTCTGTAAACAACACTACATTTCTGTAAACAACCCTACGTCTCTGTAAACAACCCTCCATCTCTGTAAACAACTCTAGGTCTCTATAAACAACTCTAGGTCTCTGTAAAAAACTATAGGTCTCTATAAAACAACCTTAAGTATCTACAAAACAACCCTACATCTCTGTAAACAACCCTATGTCTCTGTAAACCACTCTAGGTCTCTGTAAACCATTCTAGGTCTCTGTAAACCACTCTAGGTCTCCGTAAACCATTCTAGGTCTCTGTAAACCACTCTAGGTCTCTGTAAACAACTCTAGGTCTCTATAAAACAACCTTAAGTCTCTACAAAACAACCCTACATCTCTGTAAACAACCCCACGTCTCTGTAAACCACTCTAGGTCTCTGTAAACCATTCTAGGTCTCTGTAAACCACTCTAGGTCTCTGTAAACAACTCTAGATCTCCGTAAACAACTATATGTCTCTGTAAACCATTCTTGGTCTCTGTAAACAACTCTCGGTCTCTGTAAATCATTCTAGGTCTCTGTAAACCACTCTAGGTCTCTGTAAACCATTCTAGGTCTCTGTAAACAACTCTAGATCTGTGTAAACAACTCTAGGTCTCTGTAAACCACTCTAGGTCTCTGTAAACCATTCTAGGTCTCTGTAAACAACTCTAGATCTGTGTAAACAACTCTAGGTTTTTGTAAACCACTCTGGGACTCTGTAACTCTGGGAAAAACAACCCTACATCTCTGTAAACAACCCCACGTCTCTGTAAACCACTCTAGGTCTCTGTAAACCATTCTAGGTCTCTGTAAACCACTCTAGGTCTCTGTAAACAACTCTAGATCTCCGTAAACAACTATATGTCTCTGTAAACCATTCTTGGTCTCTGTAAACAACTCTCGGTCTCTGTAAATCATTCTAGATCTCCGTAAACAACTATATGTCTCTGTAAACCATTCTTGGTCTCTGTAAACAACTCTCGGTCTCTGTAAATCATTCTAGGTCTCTGTAAACCACTCTAGGTCTCTGTAAACCATTCTAGGTCTCTGTAAACCACTCTAGGTCTCTGTGACCAACTCTCGGTCTCTAAACTGTAGGTATCTGTAAACAAACACAGCTTAATTTGTTAATGAAGATTAATGTTGTTAATGTTAATGTTGATGTTGTTAACGTTGTACACCGTCAGTCATATGAAGCTTCATTGTGTTAATGTGGTATTGTATCACAGTCAGTCATGTGAAGCTTGTATTGTAACATCTGCATAAGGATCTTTACGCTATGGGCGTTTAGAAAGTATCTAGAGAAGGTATTCAGTTGAGCTGTGTTCTATATGCTAATGATGGAACATCTATTCTGAAAGGAAGCCATTCCTACTTGTGGAACTGCTGTTATAACACACGAAAGCTGCTGCATTCACTTGTGTTATATAGTAATAGTTCTGGAGTTCTTTGCCTGTCCATCATGGGAGACATTCCTGTGTCAAATGTCATAAGGGAACATTAAGAGGCCCCCTGGCTGTCCCTGACATTCACCATTGACAGACAACACTGCCATGTAGTGTTTTGGAAGGATGGCGTAGATGGGACTAAATGTGAGTCTGGTTCACCGCATCAATTCTGATTGATGCTGACATCATGTAAAGCCCATTTTGAATCAGTAAAAGTGTTCAGGGTGTTTGACAAGTAGATTGCATACTTTTGTATCTTGTTCCATTCAAATTGCCCTGACAGGAGTTCTCTCACAGGAATTGTCCTTCAGGAACGTGTATAACGGATATGAATTGAGGAGAAAATAAAATAAAAGGTTAGGCTCTGAGTTTCATAATGCGTCCCATGCCCTTTGGGTTTAAGTTACATCTAACTGAGAGAGAAACACAAATATATATATTTCATCAGAGGAAGCTGGTGGAAGGAGCTATAGGAGGACGGGTTCATTGTAATGGCTGGAATTGAATCAATGGAACTGTATCAAACACATCAAACATATGGAAACCACATGTTTGACTCCATTCCATTTATTCCATCCTAACCATTACAAAAAGCCTGTCCTCCTATAGCTCCTCCCACCAGCCTCATCTGCACTGTATGTATCAATAAAGACCATAAAAACCTTCAACCTAAAGATCCACATCTTTATTACATTCTGGATAAATATTATCACCATGACAGTAGTGCACTATGAAACAGGGTTCAATTTGGGATGCATATTTCTTGACCATACCTGACCTGGTTAACAACATCACCCATCTGGCAACATTTGGAACTGCATCTGACTGTAGGTAGCCTGTGTGCTATGCCAGAAGGAGCTGCACACTGTAGCATTTTAGTAGAGCAAAACCTCTCTCTTCCCCCTGAAGTGAATCAGGTTAGATATATTCCCTTCACCAAAATGCAGTGCAGTAGTCTACTGTGGATTTTGAAATAATAATTGTGTGCAGTCATCGTCATACCAGCTCTTCGTAGCTTGACATTTCTTTCAACAAAGGCCCTTATTAGTTGTTTCAGGGAATATTTTTGTACCATGATTAAAAGTTTTAGTAGGAAGGGTGCATTCACATTTCTCTCCATTTAACAACAAAAGGACTTCGCAAAGTTTAAGGTGAAATGAAAGGGGTCTCAAACTAATGAGAAACCCAGAGTAAACCCATTGTCAAACATGAGACAATTGATTTAAACCAACACTTTATTCTCCCATGCCTTTGTTTGTGAGAGCTGGTGTTTGCGCTTTTACTGTCATTAAAGAAAAAAATATATATTATCTTGCAAGGAGCAGATAAAGCTGATCCATTATCGTCGGCTAAATGTATAAATCATCCAATTCAGTCACACATAGCTCCCTTGGAAATGCTTAACATAAATACCTTTGCAATAATACATCATGGTGGCGTATATAAAATGAAAAACATTCCTTTCGCCATAAATCAGCCATTAATCTACTTTACCCTAAAATGCCAACATTCAGGATTCCTATCCCAGCTGTTTTACAAAATCCGTGACATAAAGGTATCATTTTGGTGGGGTGTCAAGAGTCAACTGTCAACCTAGAATGTTATCAGACAATTACTTTCACATACATTCGAAGTAAGTATTCAGATATATTCTATTTGAAAAGAAAAGTAGTTAAATAGTTTACTGTATTTGGAAATGCACTTGGACAGTGCTTGTGAAACTACTCAAATACACAAACCCAGGTCCGGTCTCTTGTACACAAATCAGGTTTGAGTCACTGTCTGTGACCTCACAGATGAAAGCTTGTATTTGAACTAAAAACCAAAGTATCAGGACAAGAAAACCTGCCGGCGTTGAGAGTAACATTGAAAAGGTTCCACCTGAACGTCTGAGAAGATGACAAGATCGATCAAACCTAGTATTTGGTCTGATAGTGTCGAGCAGTAATAAAGACACCACTCTTGAGGAAAATTGAAGACAGATCATATGAGCCCCAAGTGTAAAAGCATTTTTAAATTGAACATTTTGGGCAGTGACCTTTTCTTCCAATGTTTGGTCGTGAATTGTTTCTCTGGAAATGTAATTGCACATGTTCACACCTTTCACCTCCAATCTACCATGCACAAGTCATATTTAGTATTGCATGATGTCATTGTGTTGTCTTTGTCCTGACTGAATGGAGGTTTACATTAGTATCAGCGAAGCTTCCGTTCTGTAAGGCCAGAATTCCCTTTCTTTACGTTGACAAGTGAACTCCAAGCAGTCTCTGATCCAGAGAGAAAAAGCCCAACACAATTTACAGAAGCTGCTCCTTGTTTTGCTGTCTGTGCAAATCTAAAAATGGTGACAAAGTCCTTGTAAGGGACACGTTTTTTTCCTGCAAGGATGCATTATGAGAGGCTCAATTATGAGTAGCAAAATCCTCTGCGCCTGACTTGAAGCCATGCGGAAGGTCTGAGCTGTGTTGTGTGTGTGCAAAAGTCAGCCATCTTTAAATAGTCATAGAGAGGAGTCAGAGTCAGATGTAGTGGGTTTTCTGACACAGCCTCGCCTATTAACAATCACAGTCGACAACAGAGAGAGAATGTCTGCCGTCAGAATAACACCTTGCAGGGCCAAACATAGCAAAAGTCCTGAAGAGCAACGTGATGCAAAACTTCTCCCTATAAAGGATTCACCTGACCCAGGCATGTGTTCCAATGCAATGGTACAGTAGACAGGAAAGGAAGATGGGGAGAAGTGTAACGGCTCTCTTCTATCTCCTCCTCTGACGAAGAGGTAGAACAAGGATCGGACCAAAATGCAGCGTGATGATGATTCATGATATTTGAATGAAAGAAAAACTACATACAGAAACTACAAAAATAACGAAATGAAATAACGAAAACCGAAACAGCCCTATCTGGTGAAAACACAAACACAGAGACAGGAACAATCACCCACGAAACACTCACAGAATATGGCTGCCTAAATATGGCTCCCAATCAGAGACAACGATAATCACCTGACTCTGATTGAGAACCGCCTCAGGCAGCCATAGACTACGTAGACACCCCACAAAACCCCAAGACAAAAAACACACCACAATAACCCATATCACACCCTGGCCTGACCAAATAAAGAAAGAAAACACAAAATACTAAGACCAAGGCGTGACACAACCCCCCCCCCTAAGGTGCGGTCTCCCGGACGCACCTCAAAACCATAGGGAGGGTCCGGGTGGGCGTCTGTCCATGGTGGCGGCTCCGGCTCGGAACGTGGACACCACTCCATTAATGTCTTAGTTCCTCCCCCTCGCGTCCTGGGATAGTCCACCCTCGCCGCCGACCATGGCCTAGTAGTCCTCACCCAGAACCCCACTGCACTGAGGGGCAGCTCGTGACTGAGGGGCAGCTCGGGACTGAGGGGCAGCTCGGGACTGAGGCAGCTCGGGACTGAGGGGTAGCTCGGGACTGAGGGGCAGCTCGGGACTGAGCGGCAGCTCAGCACTGAGGGGAAGCCCAGCACTGAGTGGAAGCCCAGCACTGAGGGAAAGCCCAGCACTGAGGGAAAGCCCAGCACTGAGGGGAAGCCCAACACTGAGAGGAAGCTCAGCACTGAGAGGAAGCTCAGGCAGGTAGTTGGCTCCAGCAGATCCTGGCTGGCTGGCGGATCTGGAAGAGTCTGGTTGACTAGCAGATCTGGAAGAGTCTGGTTGACTGGCAGATCTGGAAGAGTCTGGCTGACTGGCAGATCTGGAAGAGTCTGGCTGACTGGCGGATCTAGCTGCTCTGGCTGCTCCATGCAGACTGGCAGCTCTGGCTGCTCCATGCAGACTGGCAGCTCTGGCTGCTCCATGTAGACTGACAGCTCTGGCTGCTCTATGCAGACTGACATCTCTGGCTGCTCTATGCAGACTGGCAGCTCCATGCAGACTGGCAGCTCTGGCTGCTCTATGCAGACTGGCAGCTCTATGCAGACTGGCGGGTCTGGCTGCTCCATGCAACCTGGCAGCTCTGGCTGCTCCATGCAGACTGGCAGCTCTGGCTGCTCCATGCAGACTGGCAGCTCTGGCTGCTCCATGCAGACTGACAGCTCTGGCTGCTCCATGCAGACTGGCAGCTCTGGCTGCTCCATGCAGTCTGACAGCTCAGGCTGCTCCATAAAGACTGGCAGCTCAGGCTGAGCTGAACAGGCAGGAGACTCCGGCAGCGCTGGAGAGAAGGAAGGCTCTGGCTGCGCTAAACAGGTGGATGAATCCGGCAGCGCAGGAGAGGAGAAAGGCTCAGACAGCGCTGAACAGGCGGGAGACTCCTGCAGCGCTGGAGAGGCGAGGCGCACTGTAGGCCTGATGCGTGGTGCTGGCACTGGTGGAACTGGACCTAGAACACGCACAGGAAGCCTGGTGAGGGGAGCTGCCACCGGAGGACTTGTGTGTAGGTGGCTCTGGACAGACCGGACCGTGCAGGCGCACTGGAGCTCTTGAGCACCAAGCCTGCCCAACCTTACCTGGCTCGATGCCTACTCTAGCCCGGCCAATATGATGAGCTGGTATGAACCGCACCGGGCTATGCACCCGCACTGGAAACACTGTGCGCTCCATAGCATAACACGGTGCCTGCCCGGTCTCTCTAGCCCCCCGGTAAGCACAGGGAGTTTGCGCAGGTCTCCTACCTGGCATAGCCATACTCCCTGTGAGCCCCCTCCCAAGAAATGTTTGGGGCTGACTCTCAGGCTTCCATCCGCATCGCCGTGCTGCCTCCTCATACCAGCGCCTCTCCGCTTTCGCCGCCTCCAGTTCTTCCTTGGGGCGGCGGTATTCTCCAGGCTGAGCCCAAGGTCCTTCACCGTCCAGTTCGTCCTCCCATGTCCAGTCCCTCTCTCGCTGCACCTTGGTGCGGCTACACTCCCCTGGTTTAGCCCAGGGTCCTCTCCCGTCAAGGATTTCCTCCCAAGTCCAGAAATTCTTGTCGCGCTGCTCCTGCTGCTGCTGCTGCAGTTGCCTGTTACCACGCCACTTGTTCCGGGTGTGGTGGGTGATTCTGTAACGGCTCTCTTCTATCTCCTCCTCTGACGAAGAGGTAGAACAAGGAACGGACCAAAATGCAGCGTGATGATGATTCATGATATTTTAATGAAAGAAAAACTATACATACAGAAACTACAAAAATAACTAAATGAAATAACAAAAACCGAAACAGCCCTATCTGGTGCAAACACAAAGACAGGAACAATCACCCACGAAACACTCACAGAATATGGCTGCCTAAATATGGCTCCCAATCAGAGACAACGATAATCACCTGACTCTGATTGAGATCTGCCTCAGGCAGCCATAGACTACGTAGACACCCCACAAAACCCCAAGACAAAAAACACACCACAATAACCCATGTCACACCCTGGCCTGACCAAATAAATAAAGAAAACACAAAATACTAAGAGGCGTGACAAGAAGGGAGAACAGGGAGAGATCCACACATCACCTCCTTCCCCTACCAACAGCTCACAGCAAGAGGTGTAAGCAGCCCTGTTTATTTATTAATGCTGTTGACTTAACGTAATTCATTTCGGAAAATTAACTACGGACAAATCACAGCAGAGGAATATGTTATAGAGAGAGAATGCTGGGTGGCTGCCAGTGAAAACACCACTGTAGCATTTGTTATTGAAGATAAATGCAGCTCTCTATAAACCACATTGCAGTATGGGGCTCTGAAGGGAGAGGGGTGTATGAAGCGAATCTCTCTATAATCGTTGGTTGAAAATCCTTACATTATCAAACCCCAGAAGAATATTAAATAATTATGAAGGCATATTATGCAGCTACCTGGGAACATTGTTCTACACTGACCTTTGCACTTAATGCAAGATAGTTTCTAAATGTGCCGTTAATCCTATAGCTATAATGGACCTGACAAATGGTGTGATTTACAGGCCTGGTTAATTGGATAGTTGTCCTGTAGTAGTCTAAACATGTTTAACTGCAATGCTGAAGAAAATACCATAAGAAATGGGTTGGTTCGCCCTTTAAGGAGAGAAGTGTCATTACTGAAGGCGAAGTGTTATTACTGAAGGAGAGACGTGTCATTACTGAAGGAGAGAAGAGAAATTACTGAAGGAGGGAAGAGAAATTACTGAAGGGGAGAAGAGACATTAATGAAGGAGAGAAGTGACATTACTGAAGATGATTGATGTTAGGTATGTCCTGTCTCACCGTTCAGACAGAGCATGACTTCACTACACAGAAATGCAAAAAGACAAATTGGTCATACACACTACTGTTCAAAATTTTGGGGTCACTTAAAAAGGTCCTTGTTTTGGAAACGGCAGATTTTTTATGGAATATCTACATAGGAGTACAGAGGCCTATTATAAGCAACCATCACTCCTGGGTTCCAATGGTATGTTGTGTTAGCTAATCAAAGTTTATCATTTTAAAAGGCTAATTGATCATTAGAAATCACTTTTGCAATTATGTTAGCACAGCTGAAAGCTGTTGTCCTGATTAAAGAAGCAATAAACTGGCCTTCTTTAGACTAGTTGAGTATCTGGAGCATCAGCATTTGTGGGTTAAAATACAGGCTAAAAATGGTTAGAAACAAAGGTATTTCTTCTGAAACTTGTCAGTCTATTCTTGTTCTGAGAAATGAAGACTATTCCATTAGACATCAGATACATCAGATACATCAGATGCATACAACATCAGATACATTAGACATCAGATACATCAGATACAGTAGACATCAGATACATCAGGTATATTAGACATCAGATACATCAGATACATCAGATACATCAGATATATTAGACATCAGATACATCAGATACATAAGATACATTAGACATCACATACATTGGACATCAAACACATCAGACATCAGATACATCAGATACATACAACATCAGATACATTAGACATCAGATACATCAGATACATCAGATACATCAGATACATACAACATCAGATACATTAGACATCAGATACATCAGATACATCAGATACATCAGATACATCAGATACATACAACATCAGATACATTAGACATCAGATACATCAGATACATACAACATCAGATACATTAGACATCAGATACATCAGATACATCAGATACATACAACATCAGATACATTAGACATCAGATACATCAGATACATTAGATACATCAGATACATACAACATCAGATACATTAGACATCAGATACATCAGATACATTAGACATCAGATACATTAGACATCAGATACATCAGATACATTAGACATCAGATACATACAACATCAGATACATTAGACATCAGATACATCAGATACATTAGATACATCAGATACATACAACATCAGATACATTAGACATCAGATACATCAGGTATATTAGACATCAGATACATCAGATACATTAGACATCAGATACATCAGGTATATTAGACATCAGAAACATCAGGTATATTAGACATCAGATACATCAGATACATCAGATACATTAGACATCAGATACATCAGGTATATTAGACATCACATACATCAGGTATATTAGACATCAGATACATCAGATACATTAGACATCAGATACATACAACATCAGATACATTAGACATCAGATACATCACATATATCAGACATCAGATACATCAGATACATCAGATACATTAGATACATCAGATACATACAACATCAGATACATTAGACATCAGATACATCAGGTATAATATACATCAGATACATCAGGTATATTAGACATCAGATACATCAGATACATCAGATACATCAGATATATTAGACATCAGATACATCAGATACATAAGATACATTAGACATCACATACATTGGACATCAAACACATCAGACATCAGATACATCAGATACATACAACATCAGATACATTAGACATCAGATACATCAGATACATCAGATACATCAGATACATACAACATCAGATACATTAGACATCAGATACATCAGATACATCAGATACATCAGATACATCAGATACATACAACATCAGATACATTAGACATCAGATACATCAGATACATACAACATCAGATACATTAGACATCAGATACATCAGATACATCAGATACATACAACATCAGATACATTAGACATCAGATACATCAGATACATTAGATACATCAGATACATACAACATCAGATACATTAGACATCAGATACATCAGATACATTAGACATCAGATACATTAGACATCAGATACATCAGATACATTAGACATCAGATACATACAACATCAGATACATTAGACATCAGATACATCAGATACATTAGATACATCAGATACATACAACATCAGATACATTAGACATCAGATACATCAGGTATATTAGACATCAGATACATCAGATACATTAGACATCAGATACATCAGGTATATTAGACATCAGAAACATCAGGTATATTAGACATCAGATACATCAGATACATCAGATACATTAGACATCAGATACATCAGGTATATTAGACATCACATACATCAGGTATATTAGACATCAGATACATCAGATACATTAGACATCAGATACATACAACATCAGATACATTAGACATCAGATACATCACATATATCAGACATCAGATACATCAGATACATCAGATACATTAGATACATCAGATACATACAACATCAGATACATTAGACATCAGATACATCAGGTATAATATACATCAGATACATCAGATACATTAGACATCAGATGCATCAGATATATTAGACATCAGATACATCAGATATATTAGACATCAGATACATCAGATACATCAGATACATCAGATACATTAGACATCAGATGCATCAGATATATTAGACATCAGATACATCAGATACATCAGATACATTAGACATCAGATACATCAGGTATATTAGACATCAGATACATCAGATATATTAGACATCAGATACATCAGATACATTAGACATCAGATGCATCAGATACATCAGATACATCAGATACATTAGACATCAGATACATCAGATACATCAGATACATCAGATACATTAGACATCAGATACATCAGGTATATTAGACATCAGATACATCAGATACATCAGATATATTAGACATCAGATACATCAGATACATCAGATACATCAGGTATATTAGACATCAGATACATCAGATATATTAGACATCAGATACATCAGATACATCAGATACATCAGATACATAAGATACATTAGACATCACATACATTGGACATCAAACACATCAGACATCAGATACATCAGATACATCAGATACATCAGATACATCAGATACATACAACATCAGATATATTAGACATCAGATACATCAGATACATCAGATACATCAGGTATATTAGACATCAGATACATCAGATATATTAGACATCAGATACATCAGATACATCAGATACATCAGATACATAAGATACATTAGACATCACATACATTGGACATCAAACACATCAGACATCAGATACATCAGATACATCAGATACATCAGATACATCAGATACATCAGATACATACAACATCAGATACATTAGACATCAGATACATCAGATACATTAGATACATCAGATACATACAACATCAGATACATTAGACATCAGATACATCAGATACATTAGACATCAGATACATTAGACATCAGATACATCAGATACATTAGACATCAGATACATACAACATCAGATACATTAGACATCAGATACATCAGATACATTAGATACATCAGATACATACAACATCAGATACATTAGACATCAGATACATCAGGTATATTAGACATTAGATACATCAGATACATCAGATACATTAGACATCAGATACATCAGGTATATTAGACATCACATACATCAGGTATATTAGACATCAGATACATCAGATACATTAGACATCAGATACATACAACATCAGATACATTAGACATCAGATACATCACATATATCAGACATCAGATACATCAGATACATCAGATACATTAGATACATCAGATACATACAACATCAGATACATTAGACATCAGATACATCAGATATATTAGACATCAGATACATCAGATATATTAGACATCAGATACATCAGATACATCAGATACATTAGACATCAGATGCATCAGATATATTAGACATCAGATACATCAGATACATCAGATACATCAGATACATTAGACATCAGATACATCAGGTATATTAGACATCAGATACATCAGATATATTAGACATCAGATACATCAGATACATCAGGTATATTAGACATCAGATACATCAGATATATTAGACATCAGATACATCAGATACATCAGATACATCAGATACATAAGATACATTAGACATCACATACATTGGACATCAAACACATCAGACATCAGATGCATCAGATACATCAGATACATACAACATCAGATACATTAGACATCAGATACATACAACATCAGATACATTAGACATCAGATACATCAGATACATTAGACATCAGATACATCAGGTATATTAGACATCAGATACATCAGATACATTAGACATTAGATACATCAGGTATATTAGACATCAGATACATCACATATATCAGACATCAGATACATCAGATACATTAGATACATCAGATATATGCAACATCAGATACACACAACATCAGATACATTAGACATCAGATAAATCAGATACATCAGATGCATCAGATACATACAACATCAGATACATTAGACACCAGATACATCAGATACATACAACATCAGATACATCAGATACATACAACATCAGATACATTAGACATCAGATACATAAGATACATTAGACATCAGAAACATTAGATACATCAGACAACAGATACATTAGATACATCAGACATCAGATACATTAGACATCAGATACATCAGATCCATCAGATACATTAAACATCAGATACATCAGATACATCAGATACATTAGACATCAGATACATCAGGTATATTAGACATCAGATACATCAGGTATATTAGACATCAGATACATCAGATACATTAGATACATCAGATACATACAACATCAGATACATTAGACATCAGATACATCAAATACATTAGATACATCAGATACATACAACATCAGATACATTAGACATCAGATACATCAGATACATCAAATACATTAGATACATCAGATACATACAACATCAGGTACATTAGACATCAGATACATCAGATATGTTAGACATCAGATACATCAGATACATCAATTACATACAACATCAGATAAATCAGATACATACAACATCAGATACATCAGATACATTAGACATCAGATACATCAGATATATTAGACATCAGATACATCAGATACATTAGACATCAGATACATCAGATAAATAAGCCATCAGATACATCAGGTATATTAGACATCAGATACATCAGATAAATAAGCCATCAGATACATCAGGTATATTAGACATCAGATACATCAGATAAATAAGCCATCAGATACATCAGGTATATTAGACATCAGATACATCAGATACACCAGGTACATTAGATACATTAGACATCAGATACATCAGATACATAAGACTCCAGATACATCAGATATATCAGATACATTAGACATCAGATACATCAGATACATTAGACATCAGATATATTAGACATCAGATAAATCAGATACCAGATAGATTAGATACATTAAGCATCAGATATATCAGATACATTAGACATCAGATACATTAGACATCAGAAATATTAGATACATCAGATACATTAGACATCAGAAATATTAGATACATCAGATACATTATATTTATCAGATACATTAGATACATTAGACATCAGATTTATCAGATACATCAGACATCAGATACATTGTGGTCCTTCTGTAGCTCAGTTGGTAGAGCATGGCGCTTGTAATGCCAGGGTAGTGGGTTCGATTCCCAGGACCACCCATACGTAGAATGTATGCACACATGACTGTAAGTCGCTTTGGATAAAAGCGTCTGCTAAATGGCATATATTATTATTATTATATTACATTAGACATCAGAAAAATCAGATATCAGATAGATGAGATACATTAAGCATCAGATACATCAGATACATTAAACATCAGATATATCAGATACATTAGACATCAGATATATCAGACATCAGATATATTAGATACATCAGATACATCAGTCATCAGATATATTAGATACATCAGATACATCAGATACATTAGACATCAGATACATTAGACATCAGATACATTAAACATCAGATACATCAGATACATTAGATACATCAGATACATTAAACATCAGATACATCAGATACATTAGACATCAGAAACATCAGACAACAAATACATTAGATACATCAGACATCAGATACATTAGACATCAGATTCATCAGCTACATCAGATAAATCAGATACATCAGATACATTAGACATCAGATTCATCAGCTACATCAGATAAATCAGATACATCAGATACATTAGACATCAGATACATCAGATACATTAGATACATCAGATACATTAAACATCAGATACATCAGATACATTAGACATCAGATATATCAGACATCAGATATATTAGATACATCAGATACATCAGATACATCAGTCATCAGATATATTAGATACATCAGATACATCAGATACATTAGACATCAGATACATTAGACATCAGATACATCAGATACATTAGATACATCAGATACATTAAACATCAGATACATCAGATACATTAGACATCAGAAACATCAGACAACAAATACATTAGATACATCAGACATCAGATACATTAGACATCAGATTCATCAGCTACATCAGATAAATCAGATACATCAGATACATTAGACATCAGATACATCAGATACATTAGATACATCAGATACATTAAACATCAGATACATCAGATACATTAGACATCAGAAACATCAGACAACAGATACATTAGATACATCAGACATCAGATACATTAGACATCAGATACATCAGATACATCAGACATCAGATACATCAGATACATTAGACATCAGAAAAATCAGATATCAGACAGATTATATACATTAAGCATCAGATACATCAGATACATTAGACATCAGATATATCAGACATCAGATATATTAGATACATCAGATACATTAGACTTCAGATACATTAGACATCAGATACATTAAACGTCAGATACATCAGATACATTAGACATCAGAAACATTAGATACATCAGACATCAGATACATTAGATACATCAGATGCATTAGATACATTAGACATCAGATACAACAGATACATCAGACATCAGATACATTAGATACATCAGACATCAGATATAGCAGATACATTAGACATCAGATACATTAGATACATTAGACATCAGATACATCAGATACATCAGATATATCAGATACATTAAACATCAGATATATTAGACATCAGATAAATCAGATACCAGATAGATTAGATACATTAAGCATCAGATACATTAGAAACATTAAACATCAGATACATCAGATACATTAGACATCAGATATATAAGATATATCAGACATCAGAAATATTAGATATATCAGTCATCAGATGCATTAGACATCAGATACATCAGATACATTAGATTTATCAGATACATCAGATACATTAGACATCAGATATATTAGACATCAGATAAATCAGATACCAGATAGATTAGATACATTAAGCATCAGATATATCAGATACATTAGACATCAGATACATTAGACATCAGAAATATTAGATACATCAGATACATTAGACATCAGAAATATTAGATACATCAGATACATTATATTTATCAGATACATTAGATACATTAGACATCAGATTTATCAGATACATCAGACATCAGATACATTGTGGTCCTTCTGTAGCTCAGTTGGTAGAGCATGGCGCTTGTAACGCCAGGGTAGTGGGTTCGATTCCCAGGACCACCCATACGTAGAATGTATGCACACATGACTGTAAGTCGCTTTGGATAAAAGCGTCTGCTAAATGGCATATATTATTATTATTATTATTATATTACATTAGACATCAGAAAAATCAGATATCAGATAGATGAGATACATTAAGCATCAGATACATCAGATACATTAAACATCAGATATATCAGATACATTAGACATCAGATATATCAGACATCAGATATATTAGATACATCAGATACATCAGATACATCAGTCATCAGATATATTAGATACATCAGATACATCAGATACATTAGACATCAGATACATTAGACATCAGATACATTAAACATCAGATACATCAGATACATTAGATACATCAGATACATTAAACATCAGATACATCAGATACATTAGACATCAGAAACATCAGACAACAAATACATTAGATACATCAGACATCAGATACATTAGACATCAGATTCATCAGCTACATCAGATAAATCAGATACATCAGATACATTAGACATCAGATACATTAGACATCAGATTCATCAGCTACATCAGATAAATCAGATACATCAGATACATTAGACATCAGATACATCAGATACATTAGATACATCAGATACATTAAACATCAGATACATCAGATACATTAGACATCAGATATATCAGACATCAGATATATTAGATACATCAGATACATCAGATACATCAGTCATCAGATATATTAGATACATCAGATACATCAGATACATTAGACATCAGATACATTAGACATCAGATACATCAGATATATTAGATACATCAGATACATTAAACATCAGATACATCAGATACATTAGACATCAGAAACATCAGACAACAAATACATTAGATACATCAGACATCAGATACATTAGACATCAGATTCATCAGCTACATCAGATAAATCAGATACATCAGATACATTAGACATCAGATACATCAGATACATTAGATACATCAGATACATTAAACATCAGATACATCAGATACATTAGACATCAGAAACATCAGACAACAGATACATTAGATACATCAGACATCAGATACATTAGACATCAGATACATCAGATACATCAGACATCAGATACATCAGATACATTAGACATCAGAAAAATCAGATATCAGACAGATTATATACATTAAGCATCAGATACATCAGATACATTAGACATCAGATATATCAGACATCAGATACATCAGATACATCAGACATCAGATACATCAGATACATTAGACATCAGAAAAATCAGATATCAGACAGATTATATACATTAAGCATCAGATACATCAGATACATTAGACATCAGATATATCAGACATCAGATATATTAGATACATCAGATACATTAGACTTCAGATACATTAGACATCAGATACATTAAACGTCAGATACATCAGATACATTAGACATCAGAAACATTAGATACATCAGACATCAGATACATTAGATACATCAGATGCATTAGATACATTAGACATCAGATACAACAGATACATCAGACATCAGATACATTAGATACATCAGACATCAGATATAGCAGATACATTAGACATCAGATACATTAGATACATTAGACATCAGATACATCAGATACATCAGATATATCAGATACATTAAACATCAGATATATTAGACATCAGATAAATCAGATACCAGATAGATTAGATACATTAAGCATCAGATACATTAGAAACATTAAACATCAGATACATCAGATACATTAGACATCAGATATATAAGATATATCAGACATCAGAAATATTAGATATATCAGTCATCAGATGCATTAGACCTCAGATACATCAGATACATTAGATTTATCAGATACATTAGATACATTAGACATCAGATATATCAGATACATTAGACATCAGATACATTAGATACATTAGACATCAGATACATCAGATACATCAGATATATCAGATACATAAGACTCCAGATACATCAGATACATCAGACATCAGATACATCAGATATCAGATACATCAGATACATTAGACATCAGATACATTAAACATCAGATACATCAGACACATTAGACATCAGATACATTAGATACATCAGATACATCAGATATATCAGATACATAAGACTCCAGATACATCAGATACATCAGACATCAGATACATCAGATATCAGATAGATTAGATACATTAAGCATCAGATACATCAGATACATTAAACATCAGATACATCAGATAAATCAGATACATTAGACATCAGATACATTAAACATCAGATACATCAGACACATTAGACATCAGATACATTAGATACATCAGATACATCAGATATATCAGATACATAAGACTCCAGATACATCAGATACATCAGACATCAGATACATCAGATATCAGATAGATTAGATACATTAAGCATCAGATACATCAGATACATTAAACATCAGATACATCAGATACATTAGACATCAGATACATTAAACATCAGATACATCAGACACATTAGACATCAGAAACATTAGATACATTAGACATCAGATACATTAGACATCAGATACATCAGATACATTAGACATCAGAAACATTAGATACATCAGACAACAGATACATTAGACATCAGATTCATCAGATACATTAGATACATCAGATACATTAGACATCAGATACATTAGACATCAGATTCATCAGATACATTAGATACATCAGATACATTAGACATCAGATACATTAGACATCAGATACATCAGATACATTAGACATCAGAAACATTAGATACATCAGACAACAGATACATTAGATACATCAGACATCAGATACATTAGACATCAGATTCATCAGATACATCAGATACATTAGACATCAGATACATCAGATACATCAGATACATTAGATACATCAGATACATTAGATACATTAGACATCAGATACATCAGATACATTAGATACATTAGATACATCAGATACATTAGATACATTAGACATCAGATACATCAGATACATAAGACTCCAGATACATCAGATACATCAGACATCAGATATATCAGATACATTTGACATCAGATATATTTGACATCAGATAAATCAGATACCAGATAGATTAGATACATTAAGCATCAGATACATCAGATACATTAGACATCAGATATATCAGATATATCAGACATCAGAAATATTAAATACATCAGTCATCAGATATATTAGATACATCAAATACATCAGATACATTAGACATCAGATACATTGGACTTCAGATTAATCAGATACATTAGATATCAGATATATTAGATATCAGATACATTAGATATCAGATACATTAGATACATTAGATACATCAGATACATCAGATACATTAGATACATCAAATACATCAGATACATTCGACATCAGATACATGAGACAAATGATTCATTAGATATCAGATTCATCAGATACATCAGATAGATTAGACATCAGACATCGGATACATTATACTTCATTTACATCAGATACATCAGATATCTTATACATCAGATACATAAGATACATTAGACATCAGATACATTAATCGTCAGATACATCAGATACATTAGACATCAGATACATAAGATATCAGATGCATTAGACATCAGATACATCATATATATCAGATACATTAAACAGAGGTATTTAAATCAAATCAAATTTTATTTGTCACATACACATGGTTAGCAGATGTTAATGCGAGTGTAGCGAAATGCTTGTAGTGTAGCGAAATGCTTGTAGTGTAGCGAAATGCTTGTTAGGAAGACAGGATAAATATAGAAAGGAAATAGATGCCAGTGTGAATCAAACCCCTTCAATGACCCGATATGCTCCTTATTATTTATAATGGATAACTTGAGAGGTAGTTTGAGAATGGTCAGAGAGGACAAGCTACACCACTAATATCCCAGCTTTTTTCACTGAAAATAGTGCGGTAATTGCAAACAGATTCAGTTAGCACTGACCTCAGATTGTATTAACTTCATCACAAAGTAATTGAATCCACTATGGATAGCTATATGGCCCTCCTTATGGATTTCTCCTTGCTGCCGGAAGTCCTTATGGACCAAAACTTCTAAAGCCACAGTTGTACACGGTTGACTAACAATAGAGGACAATGGCTGCCATGTGGGAACAAAGACTAACAAAAACTTGAAATGAAAATGACAAGCCTGTGGTGTCTTTGTTCTATAAAAAAATACACTACTCTGATACCCATTGCCAGTGGAATGATGCCAGCCTCTCTGCACTCATTATTCCACCCCTGGCGACAGCTGTTCCCTCCCTGCCTACAGCCTGGACACACCCACACACAAACACACACATACAAACACACTCTCACTCTCAGACACAAGTGCATAGACGCAGACACACACGCGCATACACACACGCGCATACACACACACACACACACACACACACACACACACACACACACACACACACACACACACACACACACACACACACACACACACACACACACACACACACACACACACAAAGACGCCACACAGAGACAGACCACAAGCACGCACACACACACACAAGCACTCTCTCTCTCCAGACGCACAGAGACTCACAAACACACAGAAACTGTGAAGCCCCACATGGAAAGCAAGGCAAACACGTAGAGCAGTTCATACACAACAACACAGAGAAAGTGGTTCAAGCAATCAAACAGTGCCTCCAACACGCATCAACTAAATCATTCAAACTAAATCAATCAACTAAATCACAGAGAGAGGGGAAAGCGAGACTCCATGAACACACTAGAGGCAACTCAAATTCACAACGTGCCAGTGAGCCACACAAACACACCCAGAGTTCAGTGCCTGAGAAACCCAGTGAAGGCATGCATGTCACTGCTAATTTGCATCCAGCATCCCTCTCAGTGTCATTTCTTAAGGACCAGCACTTGTGATGGCCATACTGGTCAATCTCCTCGCCACCTTTATCCAAGCTGAGGACAAGAGCGGAACACCCTGGAAGAAAAGATCCATACTAAGATGATTACTTCTACTTCTTGACAGAGTGAAGCTTGTAATTGACCCCTTGCTCTTCCTTCAATCTGTCAACCAAAATATTAGGCTGATCTGGCACTTGTCTGACGTCATTGTGAAAGCATGCATGACCCGAAGTGCATCATTCAGTTGGACATGCTAATAGGTTAGATTAGATTATTTAAAACAATTGCCTTGTGCCCCAGTATCCATGAGAGGTGTTTCAAGTGACCAGGTTGGTCCTTGTACCCCAGTAGAGAGGTGTTTCTAGTGACCAGGTTGGTCCTTGTCCCCCAGTAGAGGTTTTTCTAGTAATCAGGTTGGTCCTTGTCCCCCAGTAGAGAGGTGTTTCTAGTGACCAGGTTGGTCCTTGTCCCTCAGTAGAGAGGTGTTTCTAGTGACCAGGTTGGTCCTTGTCCCCCAGTAGAGAGGTGTTTCTAGTGACCAGGTTGGTCCTTGTCCCCCAGTAGAGAGGTGTTTCTAGTGACCAGGTTGGTCCTTGTACCCCAGTAGAGAGGTGTTTCTAGTGACTAGGTTGGTCCTTGTCCCCCAGTAGAGAGGTGTTTCTAGTGACCAGGTTGGTCCTTGTCCCCCAGTAGAGAGGTGTTTCTAGTGACTAGGTTGGTCCTTGTCCCCCAGTAGAGAGGTGTTTCTAGTGACCAGGTTGGTCCTTGTCCCCCAGTAGAGAGGTGTTTCTAGTGACCAGGTTGGTCCTTGTCACTCAGTTGCCATGGGAGGTACTTATTTGCTACTTGCATTTCCCTGGCAACAAAATTACCTTCATAGTGGAATGGTGTGGAATTAAATGCAGTCACTCTTCATTTCAATAACCTGGACTTCTTCCCCACTAGTTTTCCTCTGCAGTAAGAGGTTGTGTGTGTGTGTGTGTGTGTGTGTGTGTGTGTGTGTGTGTGTGTGTGTGTGTGTGTGTGTGTGTGTGTGTGTGTGTGTGTGTGTGTGTGTGTGTGTGTGTGTGTGTGTGTGTGTGTGTATTGGGAGTGGCCACATAAGGATGATACAGTACCCAGACAGAATAAAATGACAAATCAATAAGAGCAATCACCCACACTCATGGCATTGTGAAGTAGCACCAAGTACATGCACTTTAGAGTCACTGATATACATCCATCTCTAGTATGGAATATTATCCTGCTCCTCTGAATGCAGTCTAGTACTGTATGTGCCATTCCACGTTACCTTCCTATGACTAATGTGCCCAATTATTAGTAATATCTGAAATCCTAACCCTTCTGTTTAACTATCTGATTTGATTATTCATCTGTCTTCATTTCCACTTCACTAAGTATATTCAGTGCCTTCGGAAAGTATTCAGACCACTTTACTTTTTCCACATTTTGTTACATTACCGCCGTATTTAAAAATGTGTTAAGGTGATCAAGAACCTGAACTTCACTCTGACAGAGCTCTAGAGTTTGTTTGTGGAAATGGGAGAATCTTCCAGAAGGACAACCATCTCTGCAGCACTCCACCAATCAGGCCTTAATAGTAGAGCAGCCAGACAGAAGCCACTGATGAAACCAAAATTGAACTTTTCGGCTTAAATGCCAACCGTCACGTCTGGAGGAAACCTGGCAACATCCCTACGGTGAAGCATGGTGGTGGCAGCATCATGCTGTGGGGTAATTTTTTAGTGGCAGGGACTGGGAGACTAGTCAGGATCGAGGCAAAGATGAACGGAGCAAAGTACAGAGAGATCCTTGATGAAAACCTGCTCCAGAGAGCTGAGGACCTCAGTCTGGGACGAAGGTTCACATTCCAATAGGACAACGACCCTAAGCACACAACGCATGCGTGGCTTAGGGTCAAGTCTCTGAATATCCAGCCAGAGCCTAGACTTCAACCTGATCGAACATCTCTGGAGAGACTTGAAAATAACCTGACAGAGCTTGATATGATCTGCAGAGAAGAATGGGATAAACTCCCCAAATACAGGTGTGCCAAGCATGTAGCATCATACCCAAGAAGACTTGAGGCTGTAATTGCTGCCAAAGGTGCTTCAACAAAGTAGTGAGTAAAGAGTCTGAATTACTTACAGTGGCAAGAAAAAGCATGTGAACCCGTTGAATATACCTGGCTTTCTGCATAAATTGGTCAGAAAATTTGATCGGATCTTCATCTGAGTCACAACAACAGACAAACACAGTCTGCTTAAAACCTCTTTGGGCTGAGATCCCGTTAACGGGATCTATATGACAACAGCCAGTGAAAGTGCAGGGCGCCAAATTCAAACAACAGTCCTTAGAAAAATGTCAAACGAAGTATAGAATCAATCTTTAGGATGTTTCTAACATAAATCTTCAATAATATTCCAACCGTAGTATTCCTTTGTCTGTAGAAATCCAATGGAACAGAGCTCGCTCTCACGTGAACGAGCTTCACGAGCTCATGGCACTCTGCCAGACACCTGGCTCAAACAGCCCTTATGAACTCCCACCTCACAGTAGAAACATCAAACAAGGTTCTAAAGACTGTTGACATCTAGTGGAAGCCTTAGGAAGTTCAACATGACCAATATCCCACTGTATCTTCAATAGTGAATGAGTTGAAAAACGACAAACCTCAGATTTCCACTTCCTGGTTGGTTTTTCTCTCAGGTTTCTGCCTGCCATATGAGTTCTGTTATACTCACAGACATCATTCAAACAGTTTTAGAAACTTTCAGAGTGTTTTCTATCCAAATATACTAATAATATGCATATCTTGGCTTCTGGGACTGAGTAGCAGGCAGTTTACTCTGGGCACCTCTGGGCACCTTATTCATCCAAGCTACTCAATACTGCCCCCAGCCATAAGAAGTTAAACTAATAACACACAAACAATTAAACATGTGCATGTCTTTATTGAACACAATATGTAAACATTGACAGTGCAGGGTGTAAAAAGTAAATGAATGGATTTTGATGGATGGATTTAATAACTGGTTGACCCTCATTTGGCAGCAATAACCTCAACCAAAGGAATTTTGGACCATTCCTCTTTACACAAATATTTCAGTTCAGCAATATTCTTGGGATGTCTGGTGTGAACTGCTCTTTTGAGGTCATACCACAGCATCTCAATCGGGTTGAGGTCAGGACTCTGACTAGGCCATTCCAAAATGTGGCAGAAGAAATGGCAGCAGTTTTACAGGCGCCCAACCAATTGTGCTATTATGTGTTTTTTCCCGCGTTATTTGTAACTTATTTTGTACATAATGTTTCTGCCACCGTATCTTACAGCAAAAAAAGAGCTTCTGATATCAGGACAACGATCACTCACCTCGGATTAGACAAAGATGTTTTCTACAACAAAGACAACGCACAAGACATTCTCTAAACACCCCACAGGACCGACATCCCCGTTATTTGCAAGAGGAAGCGACGCAGGTACAGAGGACAAAGAGCCGGACACCTAGTCAGGACCCGGAGAAGGCGACTTTACATTCTCCTGCAAAATGTCGTTATATACTTGGGAATTCATTTTTCCGTCAGTGTTAGCAAGCTGTCCAGGCCCTGAGGCAGCAAGGCAGCCACAAACCATGATGCTCCCTCCACCATACTTTAAAGTTGGGATGAGGTTTTGATGTTGGTGTGCTGGCTTTTTTTCTCCACACATAGTGTTGTGTCTTGTGTGTTCCTTCCAAACAACTCAACTGTTCCTTCCAAACAACTAAACTGTAGTTTCATCAGTCCAAATAATATTTTGCCAGTTGTGCTGTGGAACATCCAGGTGCACTTTTGCAAACTTCAAATGTGCAGCAATGTTTTTGGGACAGCAGTGGCTTTTTCTGTGGTGTCCTCCTATGAAAACTATTCTTGTTTAGTGTTTTACGTATCGTAGACTCGTCAACAGAGATGTTAGCATGTTCCAGAGAATTTTGTAAGTTTTTAGCTCATTGAGCATTCCACGCTGTGCTCTTGCTGTCATCTTTGCAGGACGGCCACTCCTAAGGAGAGTAGCAACAGTGCTGAACTTTCTGCATTTGTAGACAATTTGTCTTACCGTGGACTGATGAACATCAAGGCTTTTAGAGATACTTGTGTAACCCTTTACAGCTTTATGCAAGTCAACCATTCTTAATCTTAGGTCTTCTGAGATCTCTTTTGATCGAGGCCTGGTTCACATCAGGCAATGCTTCTTGTGAATAGCAAACTCTAATTTTGTGAGTGTTTTTTTACAAGGCAAGTCAGCACTAACCAACATCTCCAATCTCATCTCATTGATTGGACTCCAGGTTAGCTGAGTCCTGACGCCAATTAGCTTTAGGGCAAGTCATTAGCCTTGGGGTTCACATATGTTTTCCAACCTACACTGTGAATGTTAAAATTATGTATTCAATATAGACAAGAAAAATACAATAATTTGTGTGTTATTAGTTTAATAAATCTTCTTCGGGATCGATGTCCCTTCCATGGGACGGTTGAGCTAACGTAGGCTAATGCGATTAGCATTAAGTAACAAGAACATTTCCCAGGACAAAGACATATCTGGTATTGGCAGAAAGCTTAAATTCTTGTTAATCTAACTACACTTTCCAATTTACAGTAGCTATTACAGTGTGTTATTGACTGTACTTTTGTTTATTCCATGTGTAACTCTTCGATGTTTGTGTCGCACTGCTTTGCTTTATCTTGGCCAGGTTGCAGTTGTAAATGAGAACTTGTTCTCAACTGGCCTACCTGGTTAAATAAAGGTGAAATAAAAAAATAAAATAAAAAAGAATAGCATGCTATTGTTAGAGGAGAGTGCACAATTCTGAGCATGAAAAGTTATTAATAAACAAATAAGGCACATTTGGGCAGTCTTGATACAAAATGTTGAACAGAAATGCAATGGTTCCCTGGATAAGTCTAAAACTTTGCACATACACTGATGCCATCTAGTGGCCAACATCTAAATTGCACCTGGGCTGGAATAATACATTATGGCCTTTCTCTTGCATTTCAAAGATGGTACAAAAAAATACAAAATAACAGATGTTTTATTCTTTTGTATTATCTTTTACCAGATCTATTGTGTTATATTGTACTACATTCCTTTCACATTTCCATAAACAAAGTGTTTCATTTCAAATGGTACCAAGAATCTGCATATCCTTGCTTCAGGGCCTGAGCTACAGGCAGTTAGATTTGGTTATGTAATTTTAGGCGAAAATTTGAAAAAATGGGCTAATCCTTATTAAGCACACTATGTAGGTCTATTGTTTTGACTTAGATGTAGATCAGATCAAATTTGATGACCAATGCAGAATTCCAGGTAACTCCAGGTAACTCCAAAGCTTTCACATACTTTTTCTTGCCACTGTATGTATCATGACACAAGGCGAGACCCAGATGCAGACACAGGAGGCAGATGGTTGGAGTCTTATAATATTTATTAATCCAATAGGGTAAGGCAAGAGAATGGTCGTGGACAGGCAAAGGGTCTAAATCAGTTCAGAGTCCAAATGGTACCAAAGGGCAGGCAGAATCAAGGTCAGGGCAGGCAGGATTATCAGGCAGGCGGGAAATACACTGGGGAGAATAAGCGACACCTGGAGGGGGTGGAGACAATCACAAGGACAGGTGAAACAGATCAGGGCGTGACAATATGTCAATGTGATTTTTCTGTTTTTTATTTTCTAGAAATGTGTAAGATGTTCTTGTCATTATAGGGTATTGTCTGTAGATGGATGAAGGAAAATAAAATGTTAATCCATTTTAGAACAAGGCTGTAACCCAACAAAATGTGGAAAAGTCAAGGGGTCTGAATACTTTCCAAAGGCGCCGTACTAGAGAATGAATCCTTCATTTTCTAAGATCCTTATTCCGTCCCATCTGAATATATGGCTTGGTGGACACGAAACCCATGAGTCATACATACTGACTGACTCTCTGGGAAATAATTAGCATACCATTATGCATGGACCCCAAGCAATTATATTTGCAGTGTCATTTTATTAAACTGACATAATATTTAAGATTGCGTTTGTGTTACGCCCCATTACAAAATGAACAATTATAATATAATAAAAGTTAGAGCCATAATCTGTCCTGAAATCTTCTCTCACAGTAATTCAAATTCACCAGCCAAAATACTTAGAAATATAGCAAATGTCTCACACGGTGAGAATACCGCATAACTTAATGTACTCAATATTTTTCCCTCAGAACATTGACCCCATTCAACTATACGACGTGCTTCCGTTGGAGATACACTATAAATACAAATGTATGTGGACAATCCATCAAATTAGTGGATTTGGTCATTTCAGCCACACCCATTGCTGACAGGTGTATACAATCGAGCACACAGCCATGCAATCTCCACAGACAAACATTGTCAGTAGAATGGCCTTACTGAAGAGCTCAGTGACTTTCAGCGTGGCACCGTCATAGGATATCACCTTACCAACAAGTCAGTTCGACACATTTCTGCCCTGCTAGAGTTGCCTGGTGATCTATAATTTATGTTATAGTGAAGAGGAAACGTCTAGGAGCAACAAAGGCTCAGCTGCGAAGTGTTGGGCCACACAAGCTCATAGAACGGGACTGATAAGAGTGCTGAAACGCGTAGAGAACGTAACAAAATAATCTGTCCTTGGTTGCAACACTCACAACCGAGTTCCAAACTGCCTCTGGAAGCAACATCAGCACATTAACTGTTCGTCGGGAGTTTAATGAAATCGGTTTCCATGGCCGAGCAGCCACACACAAGCCTAAGATCACCATGAGCAATGCCAAGTATCGGTTGGAGTAGTGTAAAGCTCGCAGCCATTCTCTGGAGTGATGAATCACGCTTCACCATCTGACAGTACAATGGACAAATCTGGGTTTGGGGGATGCCTAGAGAACGCCACCTGCCCCAATGCATAGTACCAAGTGTAAAGTTTGGTGGAGGAGGAATAATGGTCTGGGGCTGTTTTTTATGGTTCAGGCCCCTTAGTTCCAGTGAAGGGAAATCTTAACACTACAGCGTACAACGTACTTCTAGAGGATTCTGTACTTCCATCTTTGTGACAACAGTTTGGGAAAGGCCCTTTCCTATTTCAGCATGACAATGCCCCCATGCACAAAGAGAGGTCTATACAGAAATGGTTTGTCGAGATCGGTGTGGAAGATCTTGACTGGCCTGCACAGAGCCCTGACCTCAACCCCATCGAACACCTTTGGGATGAATTGGAATGCCAACTGCGAGTCAGGCCTAATCACCCAACATCAGTGCCCAATCTCACTAATGCTCTTGTGGCTGAATGGAAGCAAGTCCTTGCAGCAATGTTCCAACATCTAGTGGAAAGCATTCCCAGAAGAGTGGCAGCTGTTATGGCAGAAAAGGGGGGACCAACTCCATATTAACACCCAGGATTTTGGAATGAGATGTTCGACGAGCAGGTGTCCACAATCCACTTATGGTCATGTAGTGGGTGAGTGAGTCTTATTAAATCCACTCACACTATCCTAAGAGCTTGAATGATGTTTGAAAGGCTCTGCACAACATATTGTTTGGGGAGTCTCTAATTTGTCATTAAGCTGCTGAGGGCTTGAGAGAGCAGACAGACCTATCATCAGAGTAGCTACTGTAGCCATCCACTGGCCTTGTTTGATTATAACTCTTTATGTCTCAGGGACCAGTGACAGGACTCACACAGAGAACCTCACCCTGAGTCATCTCACACTTCAAACACATTGACTCACCTATTGCATCATCAGACAAGACAGTGCTGCTCAATGAGATCAGCAATGAGTAGTCACCCATCATCTGACAGACAGACTTTGTAGCTGTGTGATACCCAAAAAATACCTCTAACTTCTTTCATTTGGCCATCCTGTTTCAGAGGATTTGATAGCATATTTTAATGTAGTCCCGAGGTCCTTGATCAAACTGAAATGATCTGAGTGTCTGTACTCTGAAATGACAGGTGTACCGCAACTACCACAAAGTTTTCAGGGGATCAGTCCAAATGAGCCTGGCTGAAATGAGCAATAACAGAATGTTCTCAGAGTAGCAAATAAGACCAATCTACTTCTGTATTTTAAACAGTGATTACATCAGCAGCGCAGAGACATAAAATCAATGATGGATTTGGGATTTACATTTTCTGGATTACTGTTTTCTCAAGAAATCATTAACAAGCCAACACAGACGTACGCCCTAATGTATATGTAATCTGCTACTAGATAGAGTTCGGTGTATTTTGATACTTTAGCAGTGGCATGATGCATACGCCCAGAGGCAATGTTCTCAGCAATATCTCCAATTCAGCCTCCTGCTCGCTGCGGTTTGAGAAGCGAAACGGTTGAAAAATGACAGCTGCATGACAATTAAGAATCGAGCCGTCACCAGTCACCACTGGGGGGAGATTTCCTTGGCTGTCAAGCAACTTATTATATGCAACCACCTGGCCAAGACTCAGGGAGCAGACACGCAATTAAAGGCCAGAATTCTGCTAGCTTAGAAAATGTTTGCTTTTATTTAAGTGGTGATATTCTTGGCTCTATGTCCAGCAGCATGCTGGAATCTAAGACAATTTGATTTTAGAACCAGAGAGAACTCTGGCGTCTCTGATTATTTTTGGGGCAAGGCTTAAAGATCAAATCAGGAATATTGACTATTTCTTCACTGCTGGCTATGTTATTGTTTCAGAATTTTGTTGTTCTGTCTGTGATAGGGTCAGACACACTGCAAAATAAAACTGCAGTGTGCCTAAACAGAACAGTTGAGGACACAGCTAGTTCATTCGAATTCAGATTAGGCATGTTGAACAGGCTGAATGCAGACACCAAAGGGCAATGTCTTCTGAAAATATGACATATCAGCAACATGGACAGCACCAGGACCCTTTATGAAGCAGGTTGGCATTTACTTAAAAATCTGATTTTTAACCTAACCCTAACAGTACTAACCCTAATGCCTAACCTAACCTTAAATTAAGACCAAAAAGGCCCATCTAGCAGAAACCGCTCAGTTCTGCCTCCAGTTCAAGACTCACAACAATAAATGTCAACCTGCTTCATGAAACGGAATTTAAGCAAGAAGCTCACCTCTTAGGATCGGACCGTTTTTTAAATTTTCACCTAAAATGACATACCCAAATCTAACTGCCTGTAGCTCAGGGATTGAAGCAAGGATATGCATATTCTTGATCACATTTGAAAGGAAATACTTTAAAGTTTGTGTAAATGTGAAATTAATGTAGGAGAATATAACACATTAGATCTGGTAAAAGATAATACAAAAAAGAAACATGCATTTTCTATTTTTTATTTTGTTCCTCCATCTTTGAAATGCAAGAGCAAGGCCATAAATGACTTAGGACTCGGTGCAATTTAGATTTTGGCCACTAGATGGCAGCAGTGCGTGTGCAAAGTTTTAGACTGATCCAATGAACCATTGCATTGCTGTTCAAAATGTTGTATCAAGTCTGTCCAAATGTGCCTGATTGGTTTATTGATACATTTTCAAGATCATAACTGTGCACTCTGCTCAAACAATATCATGTTATTATTTCACTGTAATAGCTTCTGTAAATTGGACAGTGCAGTTAGATTAACAAGAATTTAAGCTTTCTGCCCATATCAGATATGTCTATGCCCTGGGAAATGTTCTTGTTACTTACAGCGTCATGCTAATCACATTAGCGCATATTAGCTCAACCATCCCGCGCAGGGGACACCGATCCTAATATATATGATATATATACTAACTCAGCCGAAGCACCAGTCAAACTACATTTGAAATGACAGTCATAAACCACATTTCCATCCAAAGTTATTAAGCGAGTAAAGTCATACCTTATATTTTAAGAAATGATGACAGCTGAATAGAAAGTTTTGGTACAATTTTCTAAATGCCGATAGATCATTTGTTCGCTCGGCATTGTGGGATGTTTTTGTGTCGGTAAAATTAATACTGCGAGAAATGTTGCTGGAAACGCCGTTATTCACAAATATTGATATAATAACCATCATATCAAAGTAAACGTGGAGTCACGTTATGATATGGTGTGTAGTCCTCCAACTTTGACTTGGCAAACTATGCAGTTTATTAGGCTACAGATTAAATAAATTATGATGAACTTCACAGGGTAGTGAAAGCGCATGGTGATCTTGATGCTACTTCCCAATAAATATTGAGGCACTTATTCTGGTGACATGATGATCGATGCTTGACTGCCGTTTGACAAATACAAATCTATCCTCTCTAATTCATAATAATCTGCGATGGAACACATTGAACTTTAGATTTTTATTTGGTACAGTAAAACATAAGTGAAAAAGTACATTTTGATATGTACACTATGTCAAAACCCAATTTTTTTTTTTTATCCACAACAAATCCATTTGGTGGAGATATACCACTGGTGGGAAAACACACATTTTATTTAAGCAGAAATGTTATTTATTGTAGGATATTTGCTTGAAAATCTGTCACCAATTGCATGGTAACCTAGCTTGTGATTTCCATCATTTTAACAGCCAGTGCTTGTGCAATTTATTTTTCCAAATATTGTAAACTTGTGACTTTAGTAACTTGTCTGATTTTAATGGGATCCATCCCCACTCAACTCACTCTTTATTACAGTCCAATGTATGAACAGGGGGCAAGGCATGAGGAGAAATGACAGGATCATGGTTATTGCTTCTACAGCATATTTCCATCAGATATATGTCAATATGTTTCAGTCCATTCACTAGTCTATATGTTTCAGTCCATTCACTTGTCTATATGTTTCAGTCCATTCACTAGTCTATATGTTTCAGTCCATTCACTAGTCTATATGTTTCAGTCCATTCACTAGTCTATATGTTTCAGTCCATTCACTAGTCTATATGTTTCAGTCCATTCACTAGTCTATATGTTTCAGTCCATTCACTAGTCTATATGTTTCAGTCCATTCACTAGTCTTTATGTTTCAGTCCATTCACTAGTCTATATGTTTCAGTCCATTCACTAGTCTGTATGTTTCAGTCCATTCACTAGTCTATATGTTTCAGTCCACTCACTAGTCTATATGTTTCAGTCCATTCACTATTCTATATATTTCAGTCCATTCACTAGTCTATATGTTTCAGTCCATTCACTAGTCTAAAGGTTTCAGTCCATTCACTAGTCTATATGTTTCAAGCAACATGGCAGATCGTTCGAGAAAAATATTAATCTTAGTTGTTATTTGAGTATCAATACAATATTTACAAGAGGGTTCTTTTAAATTGCATCATCAGCTTTGTAAATTGCATTATGTGCCTAGCATCAGGAAAAGGTATAATATTAATGTATTTTTTATGATTTCCCTTCAATGTCATTTGAATTTATACTGATTCTTGCAGAGGCCTTTTCCAGTTTTAAGCCATTCCATTTTAGCCAAATGCACATTACTGTAATGTCTAGCAGCATTGCTTTCCCTCCATTTTCTCCCTCCATTCTGGAGACCAAAGCAGGTTAGCATAGGAGAAAGGATTTCTGCCCATAATTAATAAGTATCTGTCAGGCCCATATAAACAGAACAGAGGAGAACATGCCAGGTTTTCCTTCAGGCAATCCTGTGATCTCCAAATACTTCTGATGATATAACTTTATAACCAGTCAGTCCTCCTCTCATTCTAAAGGCTGTATAATGAGAAATGATTTACTGTCTGTGCTTCTGCTGCTGTTGAAAAGCAGCGTATTGTTTTATTCATCAGTGCGTCCCGTTTCAAAATCACAGTGCAGCTAATGGGGAGAAAAGTCTTCCCTCACTGTCACATTTACCGACAGAGCGGCCTCTCCACAAAATGTCTTGTTTAAACCGTCTGAGCAATGAGTTTAGTGCCTATACACACACAGTGTACAAAAACAATTACCACTTGACTCATTGCTGGTTTCTGACCAGTTATAAAGCCACAACGATACAGTGCAGTCCAAACCTGCAATCATTCAGGAAACAATTCATATGTACCTGTACAATGTAAACGTGTCTGCAAATCCATTGTGTGACATAAGCCGAGTTCCTAACATAGATTCCATGATTTTGAATTTATCTTAAAGGTTCAGTGCAGTCAGAATTCTGTTTTTTCTGTGTTTTATATATTGTGCTACAGCCGATGAAACTAAGATGTGTTATTGAAAATATCATCTACACAGGACCTTCTATATGTTTCAGTCCACAGCAAACCTGCTGATTAGAAGGTCCTGTGTAGATTATATTTTCAAAAACACATCTTTGGCTTTCCAAGGTGACATCACCATGCGGTAAATTGGTTAAAAGACCAATAACAAACAGAGTTCCAAACCTCTCTGCCAATAACAGTTATATGTTTCCTTCCTAGTCAGACCACTCTCAGAGAGTCCTAGATAAATTCTCCCCCAAAAAAAAAAAAAAAAAATATTACAATAAAGTACTTCTTACCAAGAAAACATTTGATATTGACATAAAAACAACTGCATTGGGCCTTTAAGCCTACCTTAGCGGGCCAAACTCTGTAGCCTTTATACACAGGGAAAGTGGTGTAGCTACCTAGTGTAACATTGACATTTCCTCAAAGCTGCCTTAAAATGCCTTCCCATCAGGATTGCTCTGAGCTAAGCCTTGCACTGGACTACACCACTACACACTGCCTGACCAGGGGATGGAGCTGCTATCATTTCTTTTGGACCATTTCTGTATTGTTAGAAGTTAATAATAATAACAGAACATGACTTACAATAACTTTTTTTGCTTGGATAGATTAAAAAAAAATTATGCTGAGGAAAATATTTCCTTACCAAAGCAAATGGGGTTGGACATGAATTTCAAATGTGTGTGAAGGATAGGGGTTTAGCAGACATATCCCCTGAATGCTGATTCTTGGCTTGTTCAGACACTCCCAAGAGAAATAGTGTTCGGCCAGCTAGGCTACGTGCCATGTTTGACGAAAAAGACTAATCATGCCTGGTGGGTCTCTGAGGGACTGTTCTGCTACATGCATCACTGTACACAATGGAAAAACTGGGGGGATCTATGGTGGAAGCTATGATCTGCGACTGACAGTTTGCTGGCTCACATTCTCATGAAGAAGCAGAAAAATACAGCCACACACCAGCTAGCCAGCCAAGTGAATTGTAATTGAGTTAATTTGAGCTATTTTCAACAAGTAGTTATTCAAAAGCAATACTGAGCAGCAGGGGGAACTGCTCTTCCCTACATTCAGGCTATGTTCAAACCCTACACCCCAACATGAGCACTCCGTTCTGCCACCTCTGGTCTCTTGGCCCTCCCACTCCTATGTGAGGGCAGCTCCTGTTCAGCCCAGTCCCAAGCTCTTCTCTGTCCTGGCACCCCAATGGTGGAACCAGCTTCCCCCTAATGTCAGCAAAACGGTGTCCCTCCCTGCCAATCTTCCAAAAAACGTTGGAGTATCTTTAAAAAAAAATGTCCTGGTCTTTTCCCACTAGCAGTGACTTTGACTCTACTTTATTGAGGGAAAATGTACTTGCAAAACAAAAGACAAAATACTTTACAATTGACATACATTTAGAAACATTATAACATGCAGTGTGTGTGCATCTATCAGTTAAACAGAAGGGCATCTGCTAAATTATTCAATCCGCTGGACACACACCAGTTGAATCAACTTTGTTTCCACCTCATTTCAATGAAATAACGTTGAACCAATGTGGAATAGATGCCAAATTTACGTCTGTGCCCAGTGGGAAAAAGTGAACGTAAAAATGTAAAAGGAACAAGTCTTTGACATTCACCAAGTGGATAGAACTTATTTAATTAAAGTATGAATGTGTATTTGTTTACGGTGCGAAGCTTTCAGAGATTCAGGGAGGGCATTTGCCATTTTAAAACCCAATGTCCCAAAGCTGTGTATTTGAACAGCCCCTAGAGCAGGCCTGGGCAATGGCCGGCCCACAACCTGATTCAATACGGCCTGCGGAATCATGTTCAGATCACATAAGAATTTGCGATAGTAAAGTTTTGAAAAACGTATTTGTTATTCAAATCAAAATCCCAATGAATAATCGCCTTTGTGTAATGATTAAACTCCCACCGCTCGTGGGACATTTATTTTGAAGGCACGTATAAATAACAACTGCACGAGGACAGACAGTGACTGACAGGCTGACACACACGTAAGGTTGCACATTTTGGGGAATATTCAGAGGTGGAAACTTTCCATTGGAATTAACAGGAATATACGGGAATTAATGGAAATATATGCAAATGAATATTAATACCATTTAAATGTAGATGTTTTTTTCATTGGATATATTTACCATATCATATGGAGAGAGAAACATAAACCATTTACCTTATCATAAGAATACATAACTGTAAATTATTCAATCCTTACAATAGAAATAAAAAACAATTTAGTTACGAATTTAACCTTAATTAAATGAGTTGACTCTTCACATGGGATGATTTCACTGAACTGCAAAAGAAAGGGAATGTTGAATGATCCCCAATGATCCATCGCATCTCCCAAAAATGTTTTCAACATACATCTGTAAAATGATGCTTTGCAACCAAAGCTTTGGTTGTCTTCCTCTCAGGTTTCCATGTCTTCTCTCTGGACCTCCTCAATGTCTACTTCTTGAACATCAGACTCTGAGGCCTCATCTTCACTGTCACTTTCCAACCTTGTTGAGGATGGCTTGTTGTCAGGCTCAAAAAGCCGCAAATTTGCCCGGATGGCCACCAATTTTTCAACCCTTGTATTGGTCAGCCTGTTGTGTGCTTTGGTGTGTGTGTTCCCAAACAAGGACCGGTTACGCTCTGAGGCGGCTGATGTTGGTGGGATTTGGAGGATGATGGAGGCAACAAAGTCCCTTCCACCAGGTGGCTGATGACATATGTCGGCACGACTGCCATATTGGATCTCCATCCCAAAGCCCTTACTTGGAAGTGTACTTCGCCAGACTGCCAAGAACCATGCCCTCATCCAGGCCATGGTGCTGAGACACGGTAGTGATGACACCATAGGCCTTGGTGATCTCTGCACCAGACAGGATGCTCTTGCCAGCATACTTGGGGTCCAACATGTACATTGCGGCATGTATGGGCTTCAGGCAGAAGTCTTCATGCTTTTTGATTTATTTCAGAACTGCAGTTTCCTCTGCTTCGAGCAACAGTGAAGTGAGCAGGGCAGTATGGATTTCTTCTCTTACATCTGCAAGCAGAGTCTGAACATCAGACAGGATGGCATTGTCTCCCTCAATCGGTGCAATGGCTACAGCTATAGGTTTCAGGAGTTTCAGGCTGCTTACCACTCGCTCCCAAAATACATCATCCAGGAGGATCCTCTTGATGGGGCTGTCCATATCGGCAGACTGTGATATGGCCATTTCTTGGAGAGACTCCTTCCCCTCCAGGAGAATGTCAAACATGATGACAATACCACCCCAACGGGTGTAGCTGGGCAGCTTCAGTGTGGTGCTCTTATTCTTCTCACTTTGCTTGGTGAGGTAGATTGCTGCTATAACTTGATGACCCTTCACATACCTATGACCATACTTCACATTCACTATTTCCTTGGCTCTCTTGTAGTGTATCCATTGTTTTCAGTGCCATGATGTCCTTGAGGAACAGAGTCAATGCATGAGCAGCACAGCCAATGGGTGTGATGTGAGGGTAGGACTCCTCCACTTTAGACCAAGCAGCCTACACAAAATTCAGTGTACAGATCAATAGTTAAGCAGTTAGATTAAACAACTCCTTTGTAAAATATATTTTTTTAAATGAAACATGTATGGAAAGAGGTGAATTAACGCTTCTCAGTTAGCAGGCTCAAGCAAGCTAAAACCCACATGGTAGCAAAAACTAACTAGCATAAATTGTTAACAAGATAGAAATGATTTAAACACACTTTGCTGTAGGCTACTATTTACTAGTTAACCAAAAAATCATGTATGTCATATAAAATATATTCACCCCACCCAGTATTTTAATCAAAACTTACCTGAAAGCATGTTCATGTTGGCTCAGACAATGTGGTAGTGTGGGCTCAATAGCATCGCATTAGTGGGCAAGATCTTGAGGATCAACTGTACACGTGATGGAAATGTGCATTGAACATGTGATGGAAGAATGCACTGTGCATGCAGAGGGTTGCAATTCCATTGAATTGGTGATAGTTTAACAACAATATGCCACAAGACCTAGAATTGCCTAATGTGTATCCCACCCAAGTTCACTAGCTAACTTTTTTGATGAATTTAAGCAAAATTCCCCAACTTCTATGGCTTAACTTCCCATGGAAAATATCTGGAAAACATCTGGAAATTTACAGGAAAGTTTCTGACGCTTTGCAACCCTACACACACACACACACACACACACACACACACACACACACACACACACACACACACACACACACACACACACACACACACACACACACACACACACACACACACACACACACACACACACACACATCACAGTTACAAATAGTAGCTAGCTAGAAATTCGTTTTTTGAAGATTTCAAAGAAAATGAAAGTAGACAATGAATGTAGAGTGTTCCAGCATAAGTGGATATAGAAATATTCCTGTATTGAGGTATCAGGGAAAGCTGTGTGATTCGTGTGCAAAAGAGCATCGCTGTCTTGAAAGACTGCAACTTGTCCCGACACTTCCAGACGAAGCATGCAGAGAAATATAGGAATATGTCTTTTGAGCAGAGGGCAAGTGTATCGAAAGAGTTGCTTTCTCAGTGGCAAAAGCAGCAAGGACTTTTCACAAAACTGCATTCAGCAAACAACGGAATTGCGAGAGCTATGTACTGTGTACACCTCCCTCAAAATTGATCATAGCAAGCCATTTGCTGAGGGCGAATTCATTTAAGAATGTTTAATTGACTCTGCAGCAATAGTTTGCCCTGACAAGAAAGAGCTGTTTGAAAATGTTTCCCTGTCAAGACAAACAGCAAATTGCAAAGAATATGGAACAGTTGAAAGACAAGGTCAAGGATTTCATCTATATCTCCTTGCCCCTGGATGAGAGCAGTGATGCACGTGACATGGTGCAGTTGTTGATATTCTTACGAGGCGTAACCCCAGACTTTGAAATTACAGAGGCGCTTGCTTCAGTGCAGTCAATGAAGAGCACAACTACAGGGAAAGATTTATTGGAGGAGGTTAATAAGTGTGTGGCAAAACTGGGACTGAGTTTTGAAAAGGTATCCAGTGCAACCACTGATGGGTGCCCAAACTTGACAAGAAAAAATGTTGGCCTTTTGAAAATGATATACAAGATCAAGTAGCTGAGCTGAACCCAGATCAGAAAAGTATTTTCCTGCATAGCATTATTCATCAGGAGGTGCTCTGTAAATGTTTTCGGAAAATGAGCCATGTTGTGGATACAGGAACTAAAGTGGTAAACTTCATAAGAGCAGAATCTTTAAACCATAGTCAGTTTGTCTCACCATTGGAAGTGACAGAGTTGTTTCATGCAGATCTCCCCAACCACACAAACGTGAGATGGCTGAGTTTGGGGAAGGTGCTTACAAGGGTTGAAATCCGAGATTGCTGAGTTTTTGCAAATGAAAGGAAAATATGTGGAATTCCATCAACTGCAAGATAAAGAATGGTTGGCTGATTTTGCCTTCACTGTGGACATCATGGCCCTCATGAATGAACTGAATTCCAAACTACAAGGGAAGAGCCTTTTTGCACATCAGATGTACAGCCTCGTCAAACCGTTCAAGGGAAAATGACTCCTCCTGACCCGCCAAGTTGATGATCTAGCTTCGTTGGTTTAAATACTTGATTGATATATATATATCATAGAAGAGTGTAATTGTCTTTAGGACAGCTGTTTTTAGTCAAGACTTTCATGTTTTTAACGTCAAATGTTTTTATTGTATTGTTTGTGCATTTATAGTTTTGTTTAATGTTGTGTTAGTGTATGTAAGTTGTTTTGTCTGAAACGTTGTCCCCTTGCTGCTGTTGGACCAGGTCTCTCTTGGAAAAGAGATGTTATCTCAATGAGAAAAACCTGTATAAATAAAGGTCAAATATATATATTTTTAAATGTTTAAGGTAGAAGCCAACAATCTTCACCCACCTTCCGACACTACTAGTCTGTTCCCTATCAGATGACCAGCGGGAGAAGTATACATCGCTTCTGCGTGCTTTGAATGGTGAGTTTTCTCATTGTTTTGAGGATTTCAAATGGTTGTAAAATGACATGGTTTCCTGTCCTTTCACCTTCAGTGTGGATAACGCTCCCACTGACCTGCAACAATGTGGATAACGCTCCCACTGACCTGCAACAATGTGGATAACGCTCCCACTGACCTGCAACAATGTGGATAACGCTCCCACTGACCTGCAACAATGTGGATAACGCTCCCACTGACCTGCAACAATGTGGACAACGCTCCCACTGACCTGCAACAATGTGGATAATGCTCCCACTGACCTGCAACAATGTGGATAACGCTCCCACTGACCTGCAACAATGTGGATAACTGACCTGCAACAATGTGGATAACGCTCCCACTGACCTGCAACAATGTGGATAACGCTCCCACTGACCTGCAACAATGTGGATAACGCTCCCACTGACCTGCAACAATGTGGATAACGCTCCCACTGACCTGCAACAATGTGGATAACGCTCCCACTGACCTGCAACAATGTGGATAACGCTCCCACTGACCTGCAACAATGTGGATAACGCTCCCACTGACCTGCAACAATGTGGATAACGCTCCCACTGACCTGCAACAATGTGACGCTCCCACTGACCTGCAACAATGTGGATAACGCTCCCACTGACCTGCAACAATGTGGATAACCTGCAACAATGTGGATAACGCTCCCACTGACCTGCAACAATGTGGATAACGCTCCCACTGACCTGCAACAATGTGGATAACGCTCCCACTGACCTGCAACAATGTGGATAACGCTCCCACTGACCTGCAACAATGTGGATAAGGCTCCCACTGACCTGAAACAATGTGGATAACGCTCCCACTGACCTGCAACAATGTGGATAAGGATCCCACTGACCTGCAACAATGTGGATAACGCTCCCACTGACCTGCAACAATGTGCTCCCACTGATAACACTCCCACTGACCTGCAACAATGTGGATAACTCTCCCACTGACCTGCAACAATGTGGATAAGGCTCCCACTGACCTGCAACAATGTGGATAAGGCTCCCACTGACCTGCAACAATGTGGATAACGCTCCCACTGACCTGCAACAATGTGGATAACGCTCCCACTGACCTGCAACAATGTGGATAACGCTCCCACTGACCTGCAACAATGTGGATAACGCTCCCACTGACCTGCAACAATGTGGATAACGCTCCCACTGACCTGCAACAATGTGGATAACGCTCCCACTGACCTGCAACAATGTGGATAACGCTCCCACTGACCTGCAACAATGTGGATAACGCTCCCACTGACCTGAAACAATGTGGATAAGGCTCTCACTGACCTGCAACAATGTGGATAACGCTCCCACTGACCTGCAACAATGTGGATAACGCTCCCACTGACCTGCAACAATGTGGATAACGCTCCCACTGACCTGCAACAATGTGGATAACACTCCCACTGACCTGCAACAATGTGGATAAGGCTCCCACTGACCTGCAACAATGTGGATAACGCTCCCACTGACCTGCAACAATGTGGATAACGCTCCCACTGACCTGCAACAATGTGGATAACGCTCCCACTGACCTGCAACAATGTGGATAACGCTCCCACTGACCTGCAACAATGTGGATAACGCTCCCACTGACCTGCAACAATGTGGATAACGCTCCCACTGACCTGCAACAATGTGGATAACACTCCCACTGACCTGCAACAATGTGGATAACGCTCCCACTGACCTGCAACAATGTGGATAACACTCCCACTGACCTGCAACAATGTGGATAACACTCCCACTGACCTGCAACAATGTGGATAACGCTCCCACTGACCTGCAACAATGTGGATAACGCTCCCACTGACCTGCAACAATGTGGATAACGCTCCCACTGACCTGAAACAATGTGGATAACGCTCCCACTGACCTGCAACAATGTGGATAACGCTCCCACTGACCTGAAACAATGTGGATAACGCTCCCACTGACCTGCAACAATGTGGATAACGCTCCCACTGACCTGCAACAATGTGGATAACGCTCCCACTGACCTGCAACAATGTGGATAACGCTCCCACTGACCTGCAACAATGTGGATAACGCTCCCACTGACCTGCAACAATGTGGATAACGCTCCCACTGACCTGTAACAATGTGGATAACACTCCCACTGACATGCAACAATGTGGATAACACTCCCACTGACCTGAAACAATGTGGATAACGCTCCCACTGACCTGAAACAATGTGGATAACGCTCCCACTGACCTGCAACAATGTGGATAACACTCCCACTGACCTGCAACAATGTGGATAACGCTCCCACTGACCTGCAACAATGTGGATAACACTCCCACTGACATGCAACAATGTGGATAACACTCCCACTGACCTGAAACAATGTGGATAACGCTCCCACTGACCTGAAACAATGTGGATAACGCTCCCACTGACCTGAAACAATGTGGATAACGCTCCCACTGACCTGCAACAATGTGGATAACACTCCCACTGACCTGCAACAATGTGGATAAGGCTCCCACTGACCTGCAACAATGTGGATAACACTCCCACTGACCTGCAACAATGTGGATAACACTCCCACTGACCTGCAACAATGTGGATAACGCTCCCACTGACCTGAAACAATGTGGATAAAGCTCTCACTGACCTGCAACAATGTGGATAACGCTCCCACTGACCTGCAACAATGTGGATAACGCTCCCACTGACCTGCAACAATGTGGATAACGCTCCCACTGACCTGCAACAATGTGGATAACACTCCCACTGACCTGCAACAATGTGGATAAGGCTCCCACTGACCTGCAACAATGTGGATAACACTCCCACTGACCTGCAACAATGTGGATAACACTCCCACTGACCTGCAACAATGTGGATAACACTCCCACTGACCTGCAACAATGTGGATAACACTCCCACTGACCTGCAACAATGTGGATAACGCTCCCACTGACCTGCAACAATGTGGATAACGCTCCCACTGACCTGCAACAATGTGGATAACGCTCCCACTGACCTGCAACAATGTGGATAACGCTCCCACTGACCTGCAACAATGTGGATAACGCTCCCACTGACCTGCAACAATGTGGATAACGCTCCCACTGACCTGAAACAATGTGGATAACGCTCCCACTGACCTGAAACAATGTGGATAACGCTCCCACTGACCTGCAACAATGTGGATAAGGCTCCCACTGACCTGAAACAATGTGGATAACGCTCCCACTGACCTGCAACAATGTAGATAACGCTCCCACTGACCTGCAACAATGTGGATAACGCTCCCACTGACCTGCAACAATGTGGATAACACTCCCACTGACATGCAACAATGTGGATAACACTCCCACTGACCTGAAACAATGTGGATAACGCTCCCACTGACCTGAAACAATGTGGATAACGCTCCCACTGACCTGCAACAATGTGGATAACACTCCCACTGACCTGCAACAATGTGGATAACGCTCCCACTGACCTGCAACAATGTGGATAACACTCCCACTGACATGCAACAATGTGGATAACACTCCCACTGACCTGAAACAATGTGGATAACGCTCCCACTGACCTGAAACAATGTGGATAACGCTCCCACTGACCTGAAACAATGTGGATAACGCTCCCACTGACCTGCAACAATGTGGATAACACTCCCACTGACCTGCAACAATGTGGATAAGGCTCCCACTGACCTGCAACAATGTGGATAACACTCCCACTGACCTGCAACAATGTGGATAACGCTCCCACTGACCTGCAACAATGTGGATAACACTCCCACTGACCTGCAACAATGTGGATAACGCTCCCACTGACCTGCAACAATGTGGATAACGCTCCCACTGACCTGCAACAATGTGGATAACGCTCCCACTGACCTGCAACAATGTGGATAACACTCCCACTGACCTGCAACAATGTGGATAAGGCTCCCACTGACCTGCAACAATGTGGATAACACTCCCACTGACCTGCAACAATGTGGATAACGCTCCCACTGACCTGCAACAATGTGGATAACGCTCCCACTGACCTGCAACAATGTGGATAACACTCCCACTGACCTGCAACAATGTGGATAACGCTCCCACTGACCTGCAACAATGTGGATAACGCTCCCACTGACCTGCAACAATGTGGATAACACTCCCACTGACCTGCAACAATGTGGATAATGCTCCCACTGACCTGCAACTTGAGATGACCCATCTTCAGTCTGATGTAGTGATTGGAAAACTATTCAAAACAATGTCACTGAAGAGGGTCTATGCATCTCTCGATGAACAAAACTTTCCAGAGATGAGGAGTCATGCTCAGAAGATGTTTGTACTGTTTGGGTCAACCTATGTATGTGAACAGATATTTTCAGTAATGATATATAACAACTCAAGGCACAGATCATCGCTTACCGACTCTCACCTCCCAGTAATCCTGTGCATAGCGACTTCAGAAACTATAATTGACTTCACTGCTCTCGTCAATGCCCATCAGAGACTTCACTCCTCACACTAATTGAGTAGTTTAAATGTAATGTTGAGCTCTCTCTTTCTTGTGTTTTGGTGCCGTTAACAAGAGTTCTGTCCGTGGTGCTGAATGCATCTGTCCGTGGTGCTGAATGCATCTGTCCGTGGTGCTGAATGCATCTGTCCGTGGTGCTGAATGCACAGTGTACTTTTCCCTCCCTGTAGTTCATTGCATGTTTAATAATGAAAATACCTACCAAAAGGAGAACATGGATGTGGTTTATTTATTTTCATGTTAAAAAAGTTAAATAAGTAGTATATCTGGATGTGATTTACAGTAGATATATCTGTCAACACAGTCATACACATGATGTATAATCCTGTAATAGGATTCTGGCTCGCAATGGCAAAAATATATTAGAACGTGGCCCTCCATGGAAAATAATTGCCCAGGCCTGCCCTAGAGCATTGTGCCAGAGTCATTTGGGATCTCTTTAAATTTGTGACCTCAAGTCCCACGGTAACGCTGGTGAAGATTAGAAAATATACTTTTCTTCTGCATCCGCTGATACCAACTGTTAGTATGTGTGATTAACAAAGAATTTGTCAGTAATCATTTTGTCTAGACATCATTAGAGCACTGCAGTTGGAATGAATGAAAGGACAAAGCCTATGTGAAGAATCGAATTCCAAATGAAAGTTGGGCAAGTTGTCAAATACAACGTTGTGTACTATTGAGAACTGACAGAGAAAGTTCCTAATGTCAATGAAGCAAAGTCAAGGGAACCTGAGTTTGAAGAGTATGAGGTAATGTGTGTGAAGTAGTCTGTCAACTGACTGTCAATCGTTGCACTCATCAGAACGGTTTAACTGTGTTTGGTTGGACATTCGTGCTGTGCATCTGTGAGTTTAAAATTACATTGAAAATTGGCTAAAAGACAGCTATAGCTCCTGAGATTGATAAGAAAAGATCACAACTTTTTCAGAACCAAACACACCCATAAATGTACCCCCATGTGCAACGTTAGGGCTCATCACAATGTCATTTGACTTTCACCAAATTACAAATGAAATGCAAGCTTCTATCCACAGAGCTCGCAACGGACAACAAAGTATGCAATTCTCTTAAAAGTGCTGCACTTCTCCAAGTGGAAAAGAAGCTTAAGGAAAAAATGTATGCAGCCCCTATCAAACCTCCAGGGAATCCTTGAAGGTTATACATCATAACAGAATTTATTGTGTGCTGCACTGCTCCCCAGATTTATAACTGCCAGTTGAGGGAAGAGGAATGAGAGAGCATATTAGTAAACCATGAAGTTGAGAAAAATCAATCAACAAGGTGGCGTGAAGGGGGGTCTGTGGCCGGGGACACAATGAGATTGCTGGCAGTGGCAACATCTTTGGCCCAGCCTGGTCTCAAAGCAAAATGTACTATATTTTACTCAAATCTGTGCCACTCTATTTAGTATGATGTATACCATTTAGTATAACTTCAATTTAATATAATGCAAATTGTAGGAAATATGGTAACCTACGTCTTCATCGTTTAGTATGAAAGTTTGACTGCTTTCGTATGATATATTACATTAGGTTTGGGGTTAGGGTTAGGGGTTAGGTTAAAAGGTTAAGGTTAGGGTTAGGGGAAGAATTAGCTAACATGCTAAGTAGTCGAAAAGCAGCAAAAAATTATTAAGTAGTTGAAAAGTTGCTAATTAGCTAAAATGCTAAAGTTGTCTGTAATGCGATTCGAACATTCAAATTTGTTTTTCTAGACATTCGCATTTTAATCCCACCCATCCAAACTCCTTTTGTTTTTCCTTAATAAGTAACCTACTGTCATACCAAACAGTGACCTACTGTCATACCAAACAGTAACCTACTGTCATACCAAACAGTAACCTACTGTCATACCAAACATAACCTACTGTCATATACCAAACATTAACCTACTGTCATACCAAACAGTAACCTAATGTCATACCAAACAGTAACCTACTGTCATACCAAACATAACCTACTGTCATATACCAAACATTAACCTACTGTCATACCAAACAGTAACCTACTGTCATATACCAAACATTAACCTACTGTCATACCAAACATAACCTACTGTCATATACCAAACATAACCTACTGTCATACCAAACATAACCTACTGTCATATACCAAACATTAACCTACTGTCATACCAAACATAACCTACTGTCATATACCAAACAGTAACCTACTGTCATACCAAACAGTAACCTACTGTCATACCAAACAGTAACCTACTGTCATACCAAACATAACCTACTGTCATACCAAACAGTAACCTACTGTCATACCAAACAGTAACCTACTGTCATACCAAACAGTAACCTACTGTCATACCAAACATAACCTACTGTCATATACCAAACATTAACCTACTGTCATACCAAACAGTAACCTAATGTCATACCAAACAGTAACCTACTGTCATACCAAACAGTGACCTACTGTCATACCAAACATAACCTACTGTCATACCAAACAGTAACCTACTGTCATACCAAACATTAACCTACTGTCATACCAAACAGTAACCTACTGTCATACCAAACATAACCTACTGTCATACCAAACATAACCTACTGTCATACCAAACATAACCTACTGTCATATACCAAACATAACCTACTGTCATACCAAACATAACCTACTGTCATACCAAACATAACCTACTGTCATACCAAACATAACCTACTGTCATATACCAAACATAACCTACTGTCATACCAAACATAACCTACTGTCATACCAAACATAACCTACTGTCATATACCAAACATAACCTACTGTCATACCAAACATAACCTACTGTCATACCAAACATAACCTACTGTCATACCAAACATAACCTATCATATTAATTTGAGTGTCCTGGATTCACGTAGGCCAATGTAATGCAACCTAACATAAAGTAACATATCATACTATATGTGGCATAGATTATTTTTAAATACAATACGTTTTGCTCTGAGAACCAGGCAACAAGGTGGCGTCTGTGGCCAGGGACACAATGAGAATGCTGGCAGTAGCAACATGTTTGGCCCTGCGACAGGAGATCAATACCTTCCAAATAATGAAACAAGGGACTTACATCACAACTCCGTCTCAAACTTCTTCTTTGCCTCAATTGCTTGCCATCAGTTTCCCTCCGCGAGAGGCTGATAAAAGTACCTTAAGGGTGGTGTTGTTTAGCATTTAACTTAATTTGTGGTGAAGTGAAGCCTTTATATTGCACAGAAAAATGAGCCAATTAAAGAGAGGCTGAGGAGCTTTTCCCTGCTGGAGAGAGGTGACTGAAAAAAAAGTGTCATTACACGTTCGGTTTATGCACATGCATGGACTGTAGTGTTTTATTATGGTACTTAAAATCACATTGCATAGAGATGTACTGTAGTGGATGTGTTAAATACCAAACCAACTCGATTTGAACCCCAAAAGGGAAATAGTTGTTTCTGTATTCTTATCAATGCAGTTACATTAACAAAAATAAACCTGGTCCAGTCTGGTTGAATATTTTATTACAGCTTGCATAAATGTTAAGATAACATGTAAAGAGTTTGGTTTAGAGTTACATAAAATCATTCAGTTTAGAGTTACATAAAACCATTCAGATTAGAGTTACATCATACCATACATTTGGTATGCAAGTAGTGTCTGTAGCCTAGAACATTATCTGTCAGTCATTTTTGGACAGGATGAATGTTACATGACAAACAAATTAGGCCCTAAAATGCCTTCTGTCTTTTCCTATCAAGCAATTTCAGGTCACTTCAAGGATAACCTAATGTAGCAGGCATAAAACACATGCCTGAGCAGGGTCGGTAGAAATCGGAAGCATCCTTTTTTTCAGGTTTTGCCTCTTCCTCCATGCTTTTCCACTAAACCGGATGTTTCCATTTTTGCGGCCCCGCTGAGGGTGCTTCAAGGATAAAAGCTAATCAGTAGCATTTTCATCAGGCCATCTTAACTTCAATCAAGAACAGAGAGTAGACTCTTTTCTGGAAATGCTTAGTTAGGATTGCCACGGCTTCTATATATCAACTCATAATTTGTCATTCTCTCACAGATGTACATTTCTATTTATTCGACTGGCCCTATACAATAAAGCCTCTGCTATAACACAATTAGGATAGATTTCAGTTGTATCTCAACGAAAGCATTCATGTATTCAGCTACTAAATGCAGACTGCCTATTCTCCTGGCTGAAGTACAAATTGGTCTCGATTAGAACTATCACCTCAGCAAAATCACATACAATGACTACCTCTATGAATGACGTCCCCTCTGAACGACCTCCCCTCTGAACGACCTCCACTCTGAAAGACCACATCTACTGTAAGAAGGATTTTCTCTAAGGACTTCCTCTAAGAAGGACGAACTTTACGAAGGACTTCCTGTAAGAAGGACTTCCTGTAAGAAGGACTTCCTGTAAGAAGGACTACCTTTATGAAGGACTACCTTTATGAAGGACTACCTCTAAATCAAATCAAAAGTAATTTGTTACATACGCCGAATACAACAGACCTTACAGTGAAATGTTTACTTATGTTGGGTTTTGAAAATGTAGAATATACTTATTCATGTCACTGATGGAGTGCTAAGGTTTAGAGGGTCTAGACCAGAGGTCAAGGGCTATAGGAGGAAGGTATATAGTGTGTGCAACTAAGCTTGGAATGTGTTGAGTGCAGGGAAGCGATTACATGTCGCAGGCATTGATAAGGGGAGACGGGTGGAGATCTTAGAAATGAACAATGTCACTGAGGGAAAGAGGGTAATGTTTAACGTTTACATTATGTCAGGGTATGTTATTGTTAGCCACCAGGGATCCTCTGGGAGGAGAAGAGACACAGTCTGGTATCAATAAGGTTAGATGAAGTGAGGAAGAACAGATATCACTGAGGTTATATCTAGCAACCTAGATGCGTTCGGTTGTGGAAAAGGAGACTCAGCTTAGGAGAAAGTGTTAAATATCAGTGTGAAATGTTTTTTTTTGTCTGAATCCAGCTGTATCGACCCGTTGGGAAGAATTAAACTTGGTCAAGCTTCTCTAGTGTCCGTGAGTTATTTACTCTAACATTTACAAGCCCTTAAACAACAAAAATAAGAGTTAGGTAAAAAAATAGAAATTAAAGTAACAAATATTTAAATGGCAGCAGTAAAATGACAATAGCAATGCTATATACAGGGGGTACCGGTACAGAGTCAATGTGCGGGGGCATTGGTAAGTCGAGGTAATTGAGGTAATATGAACATGTAGGTACAGTTGAAGTGATTATGCATAGATAATAACCAGAGAATAGCAGCAACGTCAAAGAAGGGTCTGGTTAGCCCTTTGATTAGCTGTTAAGGAGTCTTATGGCTTGGGGGTAGAAGCTGTTAAGAAGCATTTTGTACCTAGACTTGGCGCTCCGTTACCGCTTGCCATGTGGTAGCAGAGAGAAGTCTATTACTAGGGTAGCTGGAATATTTGGCACTTTTTAGGTCCTTCTCCTGACACCGCCTGGTATAGAGGTCTTGGAAGGCAGGAAGAAGCTTCCCAGTACAGTGATGTACTGGGCCGTACGCACTACCCTCTGTACTGGGCCGAGCAGTTGCCATACCAGGCAGTGACGCAACCAGTCAGGATGCTCTCGAAGCTGCAGCTGTAGAACCTTTTGATGATCTGAGGACCCATGCCAAATCTTTTCAGTCTCCTGAGGGGGAGTAGGATTTGAAGTGCCCTCTTCACGACTGTCTTGATGTCCTTGGACCATGTTTGTTTGTTGGTGATGTGGACACCAAGGAATATGCTCCAGTACTCTCAACATGCTCCAGTACAGCCCCATAGATGAGAATGGGTGCGTGCTCAGTCCTCCTTCTCCTGTAGACCACAATCATCTCTTTTGTCTTGATCATGTTGAGGGAGAGGTTGTTGTCCTGGCACCACACGGCCAGGTCTCTGACCTCCTCCCTATAGGCTGTCTTGTCGTTGTCGGTGATCAGGCCTGTTGTGTAATCCGCAAACTTAATGATGGTGCTGGACTTGTGCCTGGCCGTGCAGTCATGAGTGAACAGGTAGTACAGGAGGTAACTCTGCATGCACCCCTGAGAGGCCCCCGTGTTGAGGATCAGCATGGCGGATGTGTTGCTAACTACCCCTACCACCTGGGGGTGGCCCGTCAGGAAGTCCAGGATCCAGTTGCAAAGGGAGGTGTTTAGTCCCAGGTTCCTTAGCTTAGTGTTGAGCTTTGAGGGCACTATGGTGTTGAACCCTGAGCTCCTGGCCTGATATGGTTCTCAATCAGAGGCTGGTGTTTGTCATTGTCTCTGATTGGGAACCATATTTAGGTAGCTTATTTTGTGTTGGGGTTTGTGGGTGATTGTTTCCTGTCTCTGTGTTCTCTGCACCAGATAGGACTGTTTTCGGGTTTTGTCACGTTTATTGTTTTGGTGTGTGTTCAGGTTAGAGCTTTTCTTATTAAAAGAACCATGGACACTTACCACGCTGCGTATTGGTCCTCCGATCCTTCTCGCTTCTTCTCCTCAGACGAAGAGGAGGAGGAAAACCCTTACAATATTGATTTTACAACAGCCGCTAATTAACCAGTTTCCTCTATCAGTCTCATAATCTGAACGTCGTATAGCCCTTGAATCTGCACGGACCCAGGTCCCACTAATGAATTTGCACCACTCCAATCTTAGTTGAATATTCATTTACTAAAAAGCTAAAATGATGAGAAAAGATACACATAGACAAAACACATTATAGGCTATTGATGAGAACTTAGTATAACGGGCCAACACACTATGGCGCGTGTTACCCACAATGGGAATTTCAAAAGAGAGAGAAAAAAAGAAGTACACGAGAACTATACATTTGGTGAATTTGTCAGCTATGCTATTCTAACCCTAGCCTTGCCTCAAACTGCTGCTCTTATGGGTCAGAATATAATGATGTAATTACGTGGGGGGTGATCTCCGTGGATTCTCTGCGTGGACCGTTCCGTTGTTCGATGACGCACTTCTCCTGCGCACCTCGTTGCTCGTCCTCCCGGTGTCCATGTCCCTTTTGGCTTAGGAGTCTGCCCCCCTTTTCTCTGGAAGGGGTCTTCTGAGGACAGACAGCTCTGTAGCTCAGAGCTCACAGCTTAGGAATGAAACCCTTTAGATACCACGATTCGATGGGAGATGGAGGCTAGGTGGTTCGACTTGAATTCACCCACTTAGACACAGCTACTCATCCGTAGCTTGGGTAGAAAAGGATTTCTTTGTCCTCAAACTTGTGTTGCGTTCTGGGTTGGTTGACTTTTTCAGACCCTGCTGCAGCTGGGGTCACGTAGTCCTATTGTAAATTCTATACTCACAGGTTTTATACCCTTGGGTCAGAAGTGGACGTAGCCGCCTTTAGGGCAATTCTCTGGGCGTACCAAGTTAATGAGGCAAGGGCTAGACTTTTCTCAAATAACATTTTAGACAACTAACTTAACATTTCATCTTCCCCAAGACATTCCCTTTGATTTGGATTTTTTCCACATAACGTACAATGTATAAACATCACACATATACTAGAAAAACTCTTCATGTTACAATGTTTTCGTAATAATGTCATCTATTAACCTTTAATAACAAAACAAAAATTACATACATTCTCATATTCCATCTGTTGTCATGACCACCATTGTGGCTGACGGAAACCATTGTTCCCTTTATTTCATGTTTAATGTTCTGAGACTGGTTCTCCATAGTGAGAGGACAAAGGAATTTGTCTGTGGCCTGAGATTTACCAGGGCCATGAGGGGCCATAAAACCCCCCGCATCATCAGAACCCTAGATCTCTCCTCCTCTGTTGGGGTTGAGAGATAATCTGTAGGGTTGTGGTCTCCTGTAACCAGACCTGATCCAGACAGCCGTGACACCGTGCACCAGCTGTTGTTTGCAAATATACATAGACTGTCACCCCTTGTCTTACCAGAGGCTGCTGTTCTATCCTGCCGATACAGTGTAAAACCTGCCAGCTACATGTTCTTCATGTAGTCGTTCAGCCACGACTCTGTGAAACATAAGATATTACAGTTTTTAATGTCCTGTTCGTAGTTTAATCTTGCTTGTATGTCATCAATTTTATTTTCCAATGATTGCACGTTGGCCAATAGGACGGATGGCAGTGGGGGTTTACTTGCTCACCTACAAATTCTCAGAAGGCAGCACAACCTACGCCCCCTTTTTGTCTGTCTTCTCTTTGCGCAAATGACTGAGATTTGGGCCTGTTCCCGGGAAAGCAGCTTATCCTTCACGTCAGACTTCACATCGGACTCTATGAATGTTGTTAATGATTAGACACAGACTAATAAGGGTATTGTATGATTTCGACACACATGACCTAAATATGGTGGAGGGGGGAGGGGATGAAGAAATGTATGATCATCAGTGATTCATAATGACTGATTTGATGGTTCAATTCACACCTGATATTATAGTTTTGTCTGAAAGGATTATTCAGACATGTGTGAATGGTGACAGTCAATCCCTCTGTCACCCTCTCTACCTTCATTATAGTGTAGTGAGAGCTATCTCCATCAGTCCCTTCCTGTCACACACCCACACATGGCATGACAGTCGCCCTGCATTTCCACATGACTGCTCCCTGCTGCTGACCCTAGCCTAGGAGAGGGATGAGTGTATCGGTGAAACGGGGGCTGCAGGGAGCCAAGAGGTTTTAGCACCGGCTATTACAGACCATTAGCACTGTCAGAACGGATGGGGATTAGAGAGCTCTTATTTCCTTATGCCACCTCCTCACCCATACAGTGCCCAGGGAGCCTGAGAGGCTGGTCCCACTTACATAACCTCCACTTATGGAGACAGAACCACCATTCAAGGACTAGGGAGCTCTTTAAAATACAGAATTATTACATAGGATATCCTGAATGATGGCACACATGGTTATTATGTAAGCACTGAAATAAAAGTTTGAATATCCTTGAAGATCCTTATGGTGGAACCCTTAAACATGAAATGACAGACTAGGACAAGAATGGCCTGAATACCTGATGCAGTGCCACTAAACGTCCCCCTGCTGCAGCTCTGGCAACTCAAGGAGCTAACCATACCCCTACAGCCATGTTCCGTAGGCAGATCTGGCAACTCAAGGAGCTAACCATACCCCTACAGCCATGTTCCGTAGGCAGATCTGGCAACTCAAGGAGCTAACCATACCCCTACAGCCATGTTCCGTAGGCAGATCTGGCAACTCAAGGAGCTAACCATACCCCTACAGCCATGCTCCGTAGGCAGATCTGGCATCCCGTGAAACGAGTGAACTTCCCACTGTAGTCTTCCATCTAAAGTTGCAGTCTTTTCTCCTTTCATTTGATTTTCAAGTCTCTCCAGGCACCCCATTAACATGTTCTAATAATGTCTAACAGATGTGTAAACTTCATCTCCAGTGTCACTCCAGCAGCTAGATGAAACTCCTCCAAGCTGAAGCACCGAACAAGTACAGCGCACAGAGCGACGTGAAGAATTACAAAATATTTTAATAAAAATGTTATATCCATTCTCTCATCTACTTCTATTACCGTCACATACTGTATTCCTTTCACATTCATTATACTTATTAATGTAGTAACTCAAGTAGGCTGATTACTGTAATGTCTTTTTCCTCCATTGAGAGAATCACAGAAATGTAATTTTCATTAAGATAACATTTCCTCCATTGAACGACATTAGTTCCTTGAGTGTCGCGGAGGCAATTTGGGAGTGAGCCGGAACAGAGACAGAGAGAGCACATATGTGAGTTAAAAAAACAACAATGGGAGAAGTTTCAGTCTCAGACAAAGAAAGCAGGTCTCGAAAATGTGCAAACTATATATAGATGAAAGGAGATTCTCTCTCCAATGGTACGCTTAGAACGCCTGCCCTCATTCCTATTGTACCACATTTTGTGTGAGAACACAGAGCTCATTGATCCTATCCAGCTATTGGGGTCAGGCCTCAGCTTACTCAGGCTCTCTCAGCCCTCCACCAATTATGGCACGGCGTCAAAATACTTAAGTAGCTTTATGTGCTGCCCTATAAGGAGCAGGATTTCTGCCCTGTTAAGCACCAAAGCCAACCTCTGATATTTCCAAGCCCAGCCAAGTGATGTGAGAGACTGGATTTGAAGTGATATGCTGTTGTTGTAATCAATGATGCCTTGGATATGAGCTCCTCATGTTTAACAAGAGAAGAAAGAGGCTGTTGCACATACGTGATTAATGGATGGATCATATGCCTTATGCTGAAATCCAGGATTAATGTGTATTACAAAGAAAGTTATATTAGTCTATAAGTCGTTCATCCTACTAAGTGCAGATATTAAATATTTTTGTAACAAGTGACATCTATCGATTCTTTGAACTTTAATGTGATTCACTGGAACTTGAAAATAAGGAAAACTTGAAATATTTTTACTTTTTCATGAGTCACATTGTGACGGACTGCACGAGTGGGATGGCACACCTTTAGGTATCACAGTCCAATTGAGCTGCTTAAATCCTGGAGAGCTGGAACGCTAGATTGGGGGAAATTAGACTCAGCTCTGAGCAGCAGCACACAGTACCTTTGATGCAATACCAGAAATCCCACCAAGCTGCCAGTCACTCCCCCCCCTCTTCCTCCTGTCCCCCTATCCCTTCTGTCACCCCGCTCCCTCCTGCCCCCCTCTTCCTCCTGTCCCCCTATCCCTTCTGTCACCCCCCCCCTCCTGCCCCCCTCTTCCTCCTGTCCCCCTATCCCTTCTGTCACCCCGCTCCCTCCTGCCCCCCCCTCTTCCTCCTGTCCCCCTATCCCTTCTGTCACCTCGCTCCCTCCTGCCCCCCTCTTCCTCCTGTCCCCCTATCCCTTCTGTCACCCCGCTCCCTCCTGCCCCCCTTCCTCCTGTCCCCCTCCCTTCTGTCACCCCGCTCCCTCCTGCCCCCCTCTTCCTCCTGTCCCCCTATCCCTTCTGTCACCCCGCTCCCTCCTGCCCCCCCCTCTTCCTCCTGTCCCCCTATCCCTCCTGTCACCCCGCTCCCTCCTGCCCCCTCTTCCTCCTGTCCCCCTATCCCTTCTGTCACCCCGCTCCCTCCTGCCCCCCTCTTCCTCCTGTCACCCCTCTTCCTCCTGCCCCCCCCCTCTTCCTCCTGTCCCCCTATCCCTTCTGTCACCCCGCTCCCTCCTGCCCCCCCCTCTTCCTCCTGTCCCCCCCCTTCTGTCCCTCCTCCCTCCCCCCCTTCCTCCTGTCCCCCTATCCCTTCTGTCACCCCGCTCCCTCCTGCCCCCCCTCTTCCTCCTGTCACCCCCTCTCCCTCCTGTCCCCACTCTCTCTCCTGTCACCCCCTCTACCTCCTGCCCCCCTCTCCCTGCCCCCTCTGTGGAAAATGAATAACTATGTTCTCCCTTCCCCATGTCCCATCCCCATCCCAGCCGCCACATAGCTATGTCCTGTACGTTTCCACACAGAAAATGTCAGATACTGTATGTCACAAGCTACGATGGAGAAAATCCCTCTGGAGGACCCCATCTCAGATAGAGGGACACATGTATGTGACAATATTTATGAGTTTCCATACAGTAGGCCTAGGTGTTACTCTCAGAGGGTGTGTCAATATATTGTAAATACTGATACAGTGCAGCACCATAGACTCTAGTGTTGTTCAGACAGGTCTTAACCATTCATGGTTCTTATTGTATGCATGGAATGCTCATTCGGAAATATGCAGATGAGTTCTCTTCTCACCCTCAGTGGAGCAATGAATCAAAATCCAGGTTTGACTCAACAGAAACCGCCACAAGGGGAGTACAAGGAGGATTTGTGCTTTTCCTGCAAATGGCATCACATCGTGGTGATTTGAATAACACCCTGGCTGGGGAAACAGCTTGAGGAAAAATCTGCCTGGTTGTATGTTTTCTAACACTGCCGCTTGCTTACCTCTGTGGTAAATGGTTTATGTCAATGACCAACACAACACAAAACATGGAATCGGATTAGATTGAAGATATAGCTTGAAGGGCAAGTACACCACTTTTCAACATCATATTATCTCCAGCACAATATCAGTGCCTACATGTGAAAACGGCGGTTTCGAGGGAAAGCCGTGTACCGTAGATCAGCATAGCCATGCTAAAAAACGTTTTTGCCTAACCTCGAGTGTACAATTGTTACCAACATTTGAATTAATTGTAACTTAAGCAAACAAGAAAACGCTCATCCAATTTGCATATACTCCAGAATGTTATGAAGAGTGATCAGAGCAATTAATTGCAAAGTCCCTCTTTGCCATGCATATTAACTGAATCCCCCCAAAACATTTCCACTGCCTTTCAGCCCTGCCACAAAAGGACCAGCTGATATCATGTCAGTGATTCTCTCGTTAACACAGGTGTGAGTGTTGACGAGGACAAGGGGCGGGGGTCACTCTGTCATGCTGATTGAGTTCGAATAACAGACTGGAAGCTTCAAAAGGAGGGTGGTGCTTGGAATCACTGTTCTTTCTTTTTTTTGTTGTTTCTTTCCACAAGAGGCGGGTGACAAACAAAAACCCACAAATTCTGACAAACTCCCAGCATTGATAATGCAAGAATGGGCTGCCATCAGTCAGGATGTGGCCCAGAAGTTCATTGACAGCATGCCAGGGTGGATTGCAGAGGTCTTGAAAAAAAGGGTGCAAATATTGACTCTTTGCATCAACTTCATATAATTGTCAATAAAAGCCTTTGACACTTATGAAATGCTTGTAATTATACTTCAGTATTCCATAGTAGCATCTGACAAAAATATCTAGACACTGAAGCAGAAACCTTTGTGAAAATTAATATTTGTGCTATTCTCAAAACTTTTGGCCTCGACTGTACACCAGCTCTGACGCAAGTCGGATGTGGCAGGGCTTGCAAACTATTACAGACTACAAAGGGAAGCACAGTCGAGAGCTGCCCAGTTACACGAGCCTACCAGACGAGCTGAATAAATTCTATGCTCGATTCGAGGCAAGAAACATTGAAAAACACATGAGAGCATCAGCTGTTCCGGACGGCTGTGTGATCATGCTCTTCGCAACCGATGTGCGTAAGACCTTCAAACAGGTCAACATTTACAAGGCCACAGGGCCAGATGGATTACCAGGACATGTACTCTGAGCATGCGCTGACCAACTGGCAAGTGTCTTCACTGACATTTTCAACCTCTCCCTGTCTGAGTCTGTAATACCAACATGTTTCAAGCAGACCACCATGGTCCCTGTGCCCAAGAACACTAAGGTAACCTGCCTAAATGACTACCGACCCGTAGCACTCATGCCTGTAGCCACCATCATCCCAGAAACACTAGACCCACTCCAATTTGCATACCGCACCAACGCATACACAGATGATGCAATCTCAATTGCACTCCACACTACCCTTTCCCACCTGGACAAAAGGAACACCTATGTGAGAATGCTATTCATTGACTACAGCTCAGCGTTCAACACCATAGTGCCCTCAAAGTTCCTCACTAAGCTAAGGACCCTGAGACTAAACACCTCCTTCTGCAACTGGACTTCCTGATGGGCTGCCCCCAAGTGGTAAGGGTAGGTAACAACACATCCGTCACGCTGATCCTCAACACGGGGGCCCCTCAGGGGTGAGTGCTCAGCCCCCTGCTGCACTACCTGTTCACTCATGACTGCACGGCCAGGCACGACTCCAACACCATCATTAAGTTTGCCAATGACACAACAGTGGTAGGCCTGATCACCGACAACGATGAGACAGCCTATAGGGAGGAGGTCAGAGACCTGACCGGGTGGTGCAAGGACAACAACCTCTCCCTCAATGTGATCAAGACAAAGGAGATTATTGTGGACTACAGGAAAAGGAGGACCGAGCACACCCCCATTCTCATCGATGGGGCTGTAGTGGAGCAGGTTGAGAGCTTCAAGTTCCTTGGTGTCCACATCACCAAGAAACAAACATGGTCCAAGCACAGCTGCACCATCGAGAGCATCCTGATGGGTTACATCAAAGCCTGGCATGGCAACTGCTCGGCCTCTGACCACAAAGTAGTACAGAGGGTAATGTGTAAAGCTCAGTACATCACCGGGACCAAGCTTCCTGCCATCCAAGACCAGGCGGTGTCAGAGGAAGGACTTAAAAATAGTCAAAGACGCCAGCCACCCTAGTCATAGACTGTTCTCGTCTAGGCTCATAAATGGCTTCTACACCCAAACCATAAGACTCCTGAACAGCTAATCAAATGGTTACTCAGACTATTTGCATTTGCTCCCCTACCCCCTTCTCCCCCTCTGGAACACTGCTGCTACTCTCTGTTATTATCTATGCATAGTCACTTTAATAACTCTACCTACATATTAAATTAATACAGGTGCCCCCGCACATTGACTCTGTACTGTTACCCCCTGAATATAGCCCCACTACTGCTGCTCATTAATTATTTGTTATTCTTATCTATTACTTGTTTTTGTAGGTACAGTATTTCCTTAAAACTGCATTGTTGGTTAAGGGCTTGTAAGTAAGCATTTCACTGTCAGGTCTACTACACCTGTTGTATTCGGCACAAGTGACAAATACAATTTGATTTGATTTGAATTAAATAAAACATTCTTTTGATCAAATGTATTTATTAATAGGCTACTATCTGCATATCGTATGCTAGCTGGCAACGTGTTCTTCCATTGCTTGCTAGTTAGCCAACTACGGCTAACACAGTCATGTCAAACCATGTAGCTTGCATAACTGCATTACATAGAGTTTGACATGTTTTTCCATTGCCATTTCTTTGTATATATCCAAAAAATTATAATGATTAATGATTTCGACTGGCTGAGAAAAGATGTCTGTCTTGTCCTGACTAGTTAATTCTCAATAGGACAGTGGAGACCGAATTTCAATATTGAAACAAAGTTGCAAATGTCAAGAGATAGGAATTTCTCAAATGCCCATTTTTGCATCATAGGCCCGTGCTAAACCCGTGCTAAACCCGTGCTAAACAGGTTTTTTAGTATGGCTTATAACAATGCTTAAATTTGACCAACCGGTTGTAGACAAGAAGAAAGATCCTAAATAATGCTTCTATGTGACATCACAGGGTAGGATTAAAGGTAAGAAAAACAGAGATTTTCAAAACCTGCAGGGAGTTTCTAGACAGAGGGAGGGTATATCATTGCTTCCCACTTCACCGCAAACCTCATACTGTTTGAAAATCACTGTTTTTTTTTATCGATTTTTTTTTCTTTTTCTAGAAATGTAGAAATGCGCAATTTTAACGTATGTTGACACTGGTATTATGCTGGACATAATGAACATGAGGTTGAAAAGGGGGGGGGGGAGTCGACCTTTAACGTATTATGGTTCTGTATGGCTCAGCAATACAGGAAATAAGAATGTTGTGGTGGGAGGCGCAGTCTAACGATAACATCCCCGCCTTACATAATGCTTTTAGAGCCAAATGGAGCTAACAGACTTGGACTCAGTACTCCTTGTCTGGGCTCATACTATATAAAATATTAGACACCTGACACCTGACAGTGCCTAGACACCTGACAGTGCCTTGATTCTGTTTCTCCCAGCTTAATTCAGGTCCTCTTAAATCAGCTAAGTAAGAGAGACAGTAGACACTCAGTGCTCCCTCAACACCACCACAGACTGCTGTCAGATATTTATTACACAAAGTGACATGGAACGCCAGCCCTGGCCCCTGACATGCCTGTGTGTGTGTGCATGGCGGTGATGGTGGGGTGGGGGGTAGAGGGAGAGGGAGAGAAGGGGGATGCTGAGACCTGGGAGTGCTGTAGCGAGTCAGAACAGCAGGGAGCTCCTGCATATATGCAAGGCAGCGTTGCTTTAAATGCCTAGTAAGGATACAGACTTCTGTTCCTGTGGGGCATCTCTGGCACTGAGTCACATGGAACACAACGAGAGAGAGAGAGAGAGAGAGAGAGAGAGAGAACCCTCGCATTCAACAACTTACTTCATCACCCCCTTCCAACCACCACCCAGCTGCACTTCATGCAACCCGAAGGAAACCCCATGTAAACCCCATGTAAACCCTGTTTACATGTAAACCCCGTGTAAAGAAAGCAGCCATCTCCAAGACTATATTCCCAAACTGAGTTAGATGTATTAGTATTCAATACGGTGCGGTGTGCTGCCAAATCACTCCCCGGGACCAAGACGTTTAGCCACTATTTGGGTCATTTTCTCAGAGGGACAGGAAATCATCACAGCAGCTGTCAATAGAAGAAGACACCATGCTGAGTTCGATCTGTTCAAAAGAAACTTCTCCTCCCACCAACGTAGTGGGCAACATGGGGCAGGATGGGAGAGTAGCGGAGATGGTTCATTGAACCAAGCTCACGTGTTGAGTGACCTTGCCTGAGACCTGAAGACTTAGCTGCCAGAGCTAATGGCTAGGCTTTAGCGCAGTATGCTAACACCGTTTTGTGGAGTGCCGGCGAGGAGCGTGAGCCTAGCAGACTAAATATGCACTTGCGTGGCAAAAATACTAAAGTGCTAAAGTACATTTTCTAGAATTCACATATTTTAGTAAACTGACCTTTTTGATCTGTTGTTCATCAACTTTCAGAGATATGCAGGCTGCAGAAAACAGACAGTAAAAATTGCATCTTTGGCCTCTATTTTCAAAGACATAATATGTCAACATGTATTACTCACTTTGATATAAAATGCACTTTTATAATGGAACATCACCTCTCTTTTGACAGCTACAAACCTGGCAGTTTGAAAATGTCAAAGTATTATTTTGAGTCACAAAATCACACGTTGAAGATTTGTCCAGTTTAATATCAACAAGAGAAATGGTTGTTTGACAAGAAAGAAACATAGATTTCCATATCAACAATGCTGTGGTGCTGTAACATCAATCATAATGTATTGCTTTTGGTAGCCTAGTGCCTTAGCTACTGAGTCCTAATACCTTTTTTATTTACCATAAAATTAAGAATGCGTTACTTTTGAGAAAAACATGTTTTAGCTGCTCATTATTGAACTGATACATCTTTGGGAAGAAAAAAAAACATTGTTATATAGAACATCATGTATGAAAAGTAAAGGTCCATGAACCACAGCGAAATTCAAGTGTGCTATGTTGCTGTACTGGGTTCTTCTGTACTGAGGAATGTGAACATTACAGTGGTTGTAAATGTTTGATGGGAAAATAAGTGGCTGATATTTAATGGCTGTCAAAACAGGTCATTTTCATCAGGCATGTTGTTGGGTGGCAATTTAACAAAAAAGCTCAATTAAATCAAATACGATATGCAGATAGTTGTTCAAGCCTCAAAAGATTAGAGCCACCAAAAAAAAGATGCAGTCTTTCATTTACCAGTGACTGAATTACAAATGGTTTGGGAAGTCAAAATAGATTGCTTCACATTAACAAGATACCAACTAAGAAATTATAACTATTTATTCTACAAACTAGGAAAGGACTACAGGCATGAACATCTAGAACTGTCAGCCATCAAATATAGTCCAGTTATATACCATAAAGCCTTGAGACAACTGTGTTCCATAGTGAATGCAAGTCAAATTGTTTAAACAAGTTGTAAAACATAATGCCTTTTAAACACAACTCTGTATGTTTCTGCAATGTTATATTATATTAAGTATGAAATGGACATATGAAAAGGACAAAGACCAAGTTTATGATGTGTCACAATCAGTTATGGCACACATGGCCATGGGCAAGACTTGTCCTCTTGTCTACATTCTTGTCTATATTCTTCATATTACCTGTCAATGAACCCGATACCTTTCTTTTACCACAGGATTGAGTCAGTGGCTTAATTGTGCATGTTTTGTGAATCAGACGGTAGTGATAACCTCTGCCTCTTTGTCCAACAGGCTGGGAACATGAGAAGTACTGAGTGTGGCGCTACTGTTACCTTGCCACAAGGTTTGGACGACCACAGCAAGATGACGCCAACAGACATAGCAGCTCTGCTTCTAGCTCCTAAGCAACTGCAGCATTTTGTTTTTTTGCGTGTTATTTCTTACATTACTAGCACGGAAAATGTTTGGTGTTATTACGTACAGCCGGAGAGAACTTTGGATATCAGAGTGGCGGTAACCAGCATTACCACCAGGAATACAACTTTCTCAAAAGGATCCTTTGTTCGTACCCCCCAGGGCAATTAAACCTATCCCAGAGGCTGCTCCAAGACACCGCCGGTGAAGAAGAGGTTTTCGGAATGGACTTCTAGTCCTCCTCAGGAGGTGTGCACACCATCCACTGCTTTCGAGTATATTACTCGCTAATGTTCAGTCTCTGTCCATACAGCCAGCTGGTTTCTCAGTACATTGCACAGACAGGAATAAAGAACTATTTGGTAAGAACAAAGGCAGTGGTGTATGTTTCATGATCAACCACTCGTGGTGTGATTGTGATAACGTACAGAAACTCAAGTCCTTTTGTTCACCCGACCTAGAATACCTCACAAATCAAATGCCGACCGTATTACCTCCCAAGAGAATACTCTATGGTTATAGTCAGAGCCTTGTATATTCCTTCTCAAGCCGATACCACAACGGCCCTCAAGGAATTACACTGGATTTTATGCAAACCGGAAACCACATATCCTGTGGCCGCATTTATTGTAGCTGGGGATTTAAAAAAAAGCAAATTTGAGGAAAACGTTAGTGAAGTTCAATCAACACATTGACTGCACTACTCGCTCTAGAAAAACACTCGACCACTGCTACTCCCTCTTTCGAAATGCCTACAACCTCCCCCACCCTCCCTTCGGCAAATCAGGTCACAACTCCATTTTGCTCCTCCCTTCCTATAGGCAGAAAAACAAACAGGAAGTACCTGTGCTAAGTTCTATTCAATGCTTGTCTGACCAAGCTGATCAAGCTTCAAGATTGTTTTGATCATGCAGACTGGGATATGTTACAGGTAGCCTCTGAGAGTAACATTGACATATATGCTGACAAGGTGACTGAGTTCATCAGGAAGTGTATAGGGGATGTTGTTCTCAGTGTGACTATTAAAACCTACCCAAACTAGAAACCATGGATAGATGGCAGCATTCGCACAAAACTGAATGTGTGAACCACCGCATTTACTCATGGCAAGGTGACCAGGAATATGTTTGAAAACAAACAGTGTAGTTATTCCCACCGTAAGGCAATCAAACAGGCAAAACGTCAGTACAGAGACAAAGTGGAGTCGCAATTCAACAGCTCAGACACGAGACATGTGGCAGGGTCAACAGACAATCACGGACTACAAAGGGAAAACCAGCCATGTCGCGGACATGCCGATGCAGCCCACTCCCAAGAACTGTGGGCTCTCATTCTTCATGGCCGACGTAAGTAGCACATTTATCATGTTAACCCTCGCAAAGCTGCCGGCTCAGACGGCATCCCTAGCCGCATCCTCAGAGCATGAGCAGATCAGCTGGTTGGAGTGTTTGTGGACATATTATAACTCTCCCTATCCCAGTCTGCTGTCTCCACTTGCTTCAAGATGTCCACCATTGTTCCTGTACCCAAGAAAGCAAAGGTAACTGAACTAAATGACTATCGCCCTGTAGCACTCACTTCTGTCGGCATGAAGTGCATTGAGAGGCTAGTTAAGGATCATGTCACCTCTACCTGACACCCTAGACACACTACAATTTGATTACCGCCCCAATAGATCCACAAATGATGCAATTGCCATCGCACTGCACACTGCCCTATCCCATCTGGACAAGAGGAATACCTAGGTAAGAATGCTGTTCATTGACTATAGCTCAGCCTTCAACACCATAGTACCCTCCAAGCTCATCATTAAGCTCGGGGCCCTGGGTCTCACAAACTTTTACAGATGCACAATTAAAGTATCCGGTCAGGCTGTATCAGCGCCTGGTATGGCGACTGCCCCATCCACAACCGCAGGGCTCTCCAGACGGGGGTCTGCCAAACACATCACGGGGGGCACTCTGCCTGCCCTACAGGACACCTACAGCACCGGTATCACAGCAAGACCAAAAAGATCATTAAGGACAGTGCTAACAACACAAGCATTTCACTACACCCGCAATAACATCTGCTAAATATGTGTATGTGACCAATAAAATTAGATTTTACTTTATTTGGACCTGACAAAACCAAGGAGAAATCAGGCACTTCAGTCTCTGAACTATACACTGAACTGGGGAAATACTGTACCTTGCATTGTTTCATGTGCTTGTGCTTGCTCTAGCCTGACTATCCATGATCTAGTCAAACGCATGGGCTGATGCACACCCAACATGTTTTGTAGAGGTGCTGACTAACCGAGGAAACTGTAGGTAAAAGTAAGATAGAAAGTCCCACACTCTAAATATGCTCCCAACAATTTAATGGGTAGACTTAACATTTCGGCACACAGTGATTTATTCAGGATTATGATACATGATGACAACCCAAGTCAAATTCTAGATGCATTCGATGAAAAAAAATACTGTATGCTTACTCGTAAGAAACGTTATGTGAACGTAATGTAATGTTTGTGTACGGGTCACTGCACGTTCAGTATGTCTACTGTAGTGTATGAAAACACCAGCAGTTTGGATTACATAAACAGTAGCAGACAACCTCTATATACTGTACATATCCAGGAATTGCACATTAAATTACATTAAGGATTGGTAACCAGGAATACTGTTCACAACAGGCTGAAAGTCTGTTCCCATCTGGATAATGAATTCAATGGAGCAGAATTCTCTAAACAAGGGTTGAGTAAAAAATAAAATGCAGGTGTGACACAGAGGGACAACTCTTACGATGAATGTGAAGAAAAGTGCATCAATCTGTTTTATCATTCCGACAGGGTTCAGGAGACTTCTGATTCATGTGCAAAAGGTCAATATGTCCTGAATTAGACTATAGAGAGCTCAGTAGGAGTCTGAGTACTCTCTAAGCACTGCACCCTATTCCCTATTAGTGCACAACTTTTGACCAGGGTGCATAGGACTGAGCCCGAGGGTCATCATGAATATAAATTCAGTCAACGTTGTGTTAATTTTGTCCCCAGTGTTTCAGACACCTAGCAGGCATACAGAGTGTATTTACCCAGGAGCCTTCATTCATCATGCTGTCACTCCATATGGGACAGAGTGGAACCTTTTTTTTACCATGATTAAAGTGGGCAGTTTTGGGATATACAAGGTTTGCATATCAAATTAGAGTTTGACTAAAATCTATTTGTGGGAGTTATATTTATTTGCATACCTTTCAACAGAAAAATGGTCAATCAAACAAAGCCCTTCAGTTAGGACACCGGTACTTACTATAGTACTGTTGATATTCCTTCTGCATATGGCATTTGTGCTTCCTGTTACGGTAATCATACATTCAGCCAACCATTATTCATGATAACTATCAATAATTGGAATCAGCATGTGTTTAGTTCAGTTGGTTCAATACCTGATTGGAAGTTGCAGAATGTACGGTACATATGTGTGTATGTTATTTAAAAGGAAGCAGATTTATTTATGTTGAAATGCATTAACTTTACCTCATTTATTTATTGATTTGAATTTGTAATCTAGTAAGTGAAAAGACTTTACAGTTTTGATGTGCGTGTGTGTGTCTGTGTGTGTGTATGTGTATGTGTGTGTGTGTGTGTGTGTGTGTGTGTGTGTGTGTGTGTGTGTGTGTGTGTGTGTGTGTGTGTGTGTGTGTGTGTGTGTGTGTGTGTGTGTGTGTGTGTGTGTGTGTGTGTGTGTGTGTGTGTGTGTGTAAGTGAGGGGTAGGGGTAGGGGTTGTGGGTAATTTGTAAATTGGTCCAATCAAACAGATTGCTGCACACACACAGGCTCTGCCCACCATAGCCTAAAGTCCAAGAACATTACTATAATGAAAGGTGGAGTGTGAATTAACAACATTGTGGCAGACACACTGCCAATGACCCAAAGGCCATCCCATCCTTTAAAAGGGTAGGTGATGTCATGACTGTCCTTTGAGGATCACAATGGGTCAAATCAGCTTGGCAATGGCTGACAATAACCAGGCCTTCTCTCAACCGCAAGGGGGAGGAGGGAAATGTGGTGGTTTTGACACCTCCACACCCGGTCGTAAATTAAGCAGGAGAGATCTCTCTTTACCCTTTAGTATCAACCAAAGGAAAGCCTTTGTCTCCAGAGACGTTTGCCCGCCCAAAACTCTAATGTCTAAACGTGGATAATGGAACAATATTTCTAATATAGCAATGTGATGAATAGTCAGTGGGGAACTGGAAAGGTAATGTAATATTGGTTTCCATTTTTTCATGTCATTAAAAACTGTATGGATAATATACTGAAACTTGGAAAGTTTATATCCTTTATCTGTCAAGTTTCCATCCAATATGTTGTGACTATATCATGAAATGTCATAAAAATATTTTTGTTAAGATAAGAATGTGATTTTAGGAGTCATAAGAGATAACTTATAATCATATACTTTGCACATTAAGTAGCCACGCCCCGAGTGAGGTCTAAAGAGCATGTCAGTGTGATGGAACCACCCTTTTTGACCAGAGTGCTTAAAAGGACTGGCTAAGAATTAACATATCAGACCAGAAAAGTGTGGAGCGGTCGCTACACGTCTGAAATGGTTGAAACTTTAAACCTCAACACGAGGTGAAGAAAATGTACTTACCTACTAGACCGAGACATCATCAGTCTGCAGCTGCGCCTGTAAAGTGGTTCAAACTCTGATTATCCACACAAGGTGGAGAAAGGAGCAAACTCCCCTCTCAGACAATCACTGGTACAGCTAAGAAGTTGTTCTGCGGAAACACCCCATGGAGACCAGACAATTATGAAGAAGGACATTGTGACCTCTGGTGGACAATCAGAGCATGTACAAGTGGGCTGCGGAAAAGTCCGACCAAGCCCTTTCCAAGAAGGCTCGGTTCCGACAGACAAACGACGAACGAAGGCATATCACATGTAAATACATTCATGATTTCTTACTCCAAACTGGCAGCGGTTTGTGAGCAAACTATATGATTAACATTACTGTGAGAATAATTGTGAAATGTCTCGACGATAAGTATCCCTTTCTCTCTCTCTCTCTCTCCCTCTCCATCTATGTTGTAACAAGCTGTCATATCTTGTCAGTCCACTGCAAAGGGCGTACAGTTGAAGTTGGAAGTTTACATACACCTTAGCCAAATACATTTAAACTCCGTTTTTCACAATTCCTGACTTTTAATCCGAATAAAATGTTCAGGTCTTGTGTCAGTTAGGATCACCACTTTATTTTAAGAATGTGAAATGTGAGAATAATAGTAGAGAGAATTATTTATTTCAGCTTTCATTTCTAAAATCACATTCCCAGTGTCAACCTCTGTTTCCTACCGACACATGTGAGTGTCAGCAGAGATGGAGATAAACCAGGTAAATTCAATGTCGATTTACCTCACTACATTGCTATTGCATTAGCTGACTCTCCCTCAGCCGGTGAAACGGCCTCTCCCTCTGCTCTGAAGGACTCTCTCCTAGGCTCTTCTTTGGTAGCTAACTCAATTGGTAAGTATCTGCTCTTTCAACATTGCATCTGCTGGCTTTTTTTGGTTGGGAGTGGGGGGTTCCTGCCAGTGCTAGACTAGTTGGTGTTCTCTGGCTTACTATGTCACTATGTCGACCGTGGTTGTTGTCTAGCAGGCTAAAATAATTAACTTTAGGTGGCTGGCTTGCTGGCTAAGATAACTGCATATAACAATAATATTATTTGATAACTGGTTAGATGGTGTTATGTATTTCCAAAACTTTGGTTTGCTTTAATGTAGCAGTAAACCAAGTGTTGATAGCAACTGACTGACTCATGTAGAGCTAACGTAACATTAGCAGGCTGGTAGGGTTAACGTTAGCAGACTAGTTGGCTAGCAACCTTGCAAGTAAAAGTATTTGCTTGTAAGTTGGCTGAAAATTCAATTGAAACCAGTAGTCATGAGTGCTAAGGATTTGGTCTAATTTGAAGTTATTTTTTATTCCTGGAGGTCTACCCAGGGGATGGTGGTAGAGGGGAGGTACGTGGCGCGACATAGGCTCCCTCTGATGGGAGTACCTGGGCTGGGCACCCCGATACTGATGGCACCAATTAGGGGTAATTAGGGGAGAGTGCCAACCAGCCATGCAGGCCACATAAGTGGAGCACCGTGAAACACCGCGAGAGAGAAAAAGAGAGACAAGGAGTGTGCCTATAAAGGGGAACAAAGCTCCCGGAGGCATGGAGCCTAATGTGAGAAGAAGGACCAAGCCAACCCTAAGATATTTTTTCGCTACATTTATTTTTTGTTGCCTAGTAAAGTCATGTTTTCTGAATAGAACCTCCTTGTCTCTGTGTCCATCTCTATGCGCTCAATCCAACACCCCTCGGTTTAACACATATGATGGAGAATGCGGGCATCTCAGTAGCTTTGGGTGCGGTGGGATCGAGCGTACAGAGATTACCATGGAAGAACTGGTGGATTAGTTTATCCTCTGTCTACAGAAGCAACAGGCTCTCCAGGAGCAAGTGCTGGAGAAGCAGAGCCAACAAAACCTCTGACTGGTAGGAGAGGTAGCCCAGCTGAAAGGTGGTACGGCCCAGGAGTCTAGCCCAAATCAGTTCCTGGTCAAGCTAATGGAGAAAGATAACGTGGAGTTGTATATGTGCACCTTCGAGAGGACAGCACAGCAGAAAAGGTGGCCAAAGCCCAAGTGGGCCAGCGTTTTGGCACCCTACCTCTCCGGGAAGGCCCAGAAGGCCTACTTCGACTTGAACGCCAACCAGGCAGCGAATTATGAGGGACTCAAATGCGAGATCCTGAGCCGTCTCTCCCCGCACCCAGATGAGCGACCTGGTGTGCCTTACCAAGGGCTGGCTATTGACCGACGTACCATCCCTTCCAATAATCAATAAGGTCGTCCTGGATCGGTACCATCGGATACTCCCCTACGAGATGAAGGCGGCGAGCATGCAGGACCCCCAAAGCCTGGAGGATTTTCTGACCGCGGTGGAAACCCATCAGAACACCCAGGACCTGCTGAAAGGGGCCCAGGTGGAGAAAGTGTATGCGGGGAGAGGGAAGAAAAGCACAGAGAGAGGCGATGGGCTGAAGGGGGCCCAGGCGGAACCATCCAAGGCCCTAAAGCGGGAGGGCGACCCGAACCGACAACGACGTCTGCTGCTAGACCCAGATCAGAGGTGCTGCTATGAGTAAGGTGAGCCGGGACAGCTCGCGTGGAGCTGCCCCGGCCGGGAGGAGTCCATGCCCTCCACATTCCCCAGTTCCGGGGTTACCTGTGTGGCGAGTTACATCACCTCCTGTTGGGCGCACACAGAGAGAGCCCCTGAGAGTGGCGCTACTCACACTTTGCCATCAAGCGTAATTTATTATATCAGGTAGTAAAGCGCAATGGGGAGACAAAATACTTGTTACTCATACCCACCCAGTATATTATTACTGTCTTGCAGCTCGCCCAAACCCACCTGCTCGGGGCACACCTGTGGATGGAGAAAACCAGGGAGCGGATCGGGAATCGGTCCACTGGACAAGAGTCAAGCACGCCATGGAGGACTACTGTCGTATCTTCCCAGAGTGCCAGATCACAGCCCCCAGGGAACATTATAGAAACCCTTTGCTTCCCCTCCCCATTATAGGGGTGCTGTTTGAGCGGGTGGCGATGGATCTGGTGGGTCTGTTGGTGATAACCACAAGGGGACACCAGTACATCCGGGTAATTGTGGATTACGCCACCCGGTATCGTGACGGACAAGGGCACAGCATTCATGTCTCGTGTAATGAAAGATGTCTGCAATCTTTTACGAATAAAACAGGTGAGAACCAGCATGTAGCATCCACAAATGGACAGGCTAGTCAAACACTTCAATAAGACCCTAATGCAGATGCTGAAAAAGGTATTCAAGAGAGACAGGAGGAACTGGGACCTGCTGCTGTCCCACCGGATGTTCTCTTGCATGAGGTACCCCATGGGTCCATTGGATTCTCACCCTTTGAGCTCCTGTATGGCCATCAGACCAGGGACTGCTGGACCTAGTCAAGGAGGTCTAGGAGGACCAACCGGTTTACCACATTATAAACTCAGCAAAAAAATAAACGTCCCTTTTTCAGGACCCTGTCTTTGAAAGATAATTCGTAAACATTTAAATAACTTCACAGATCTTCATTGTAAAGGGTTTAATCACTGTTTCCCATGCTTGTTCAATGAACCATAAACAATTAATGAACATGCACCTGTGGAAAGGTCGTTAAGACACTAACAGCTTACAGACGGTAGGTAATTAAGGTCACAGTTAAGAAAACTTAGGACACTAAAGAGGGCTTTCTACTAACTGAAAAACACCAAAAGAAAGATGCCCAGGGTCCCTGGTCATCTGCGTGACCATGCATTAGGCATGCTGCATCTCACAGCAAGAACTGGCAAATCTGGTGCAGTCTATGAGGGGGAGATGCATGGCAGTACTTAATACAGCTGGTGGCCACACCAGATACTGACTGTTACTTTTGATTTTGATCCCCCCCTTTGTTCAGGGACACATTATTCCATTTCTGTTACCCACATGTCTGTGGAACTTGTTCAGTTTATGTCTCAGTTGTTGAATCTTGTCATGTTCATACAAATATTTACACGTGTTAAGTTTGCTGAAAATAAACGCAGTTGACAGTGAGAGGACATTTATTTTTTTGTTGAGTTTACATTTTAAGTTATTTCTGTTGTGTTTCTGTTGGCAATAACTCGAAAAATAGAAAAGTGAGATGCAACTTTGCATTGGGACTTTTGATACATATTCTAATGCGAATCCGTATGTTACATGTAGGCTCTCTACCCTTTAGCACCCTGCTCTATCTCTCCTTTCTCATTTTCAGAAGGCCCCTCAAACTCGGCCCATAAATTAGGCCTGCAGTACCGCAAGGCGAACAACTGCACTGAGGATGGGGGCCATATATGGGATGGATCACACCTTGTACAGCTTGGGGAGCAGCTCTATCATGCTGCGGGAGCTGCAAGGAGAGGCAGCGCTACGTCTTCATTACCAAAGGCTGGGAGGCAGGGGCTTAGCTAGCTAGGTATGCCCGTTGATCATCTCGTGGAGTGTGAGCAACTTGGCCCTATGCAGCGCTGCAGTACCTCCAACGAGTGGGCTTCTCACTACAGAGCCACGGCACAGCCAGCAAATCAAATCAAATCAAATGCATTTATATAGCCCTTCGTACATCAGCTGATATCTCAAAGTGCTGTACAGAAACCCAGCCTAAAACCCCAGCACAGAGCGCTCAGGAGCACATTCATCCTCATTACGGGCTTTTACTGCAGGAATAATATCCTGCACGTATTTTCCCTTCTGTGGAAAATTCATCCTGGAGTGGCTGTGCTAGGTATCATCAAGGAGACCCCTACCTCTCTTCCCCTGTGGTAACGGTGATATAGGAGCTATGCTCCTTAGTACCGCCAGACAGGACTGTGCCCCCTCCTCTCACACACACACACATTAATGCGCAGGTGTGCAAACACACACACACACACACACACACACACACACACACACACACACACACACACACACACACACACACACACACACACACACACACACACACACACACACACACACACACACACACACACACTTACAGTCACACTCATCCACATTTAATTGACCCATGAAAGCAACTGCAGAGCAGAAATGACTTCACACCTCTAAGTGGTATATGGTGGGCATAATGACTTCACACCTCAGTGGTATACAGTATGCATAATGACTTCACACCTCTCAGTGATCTACAGTAGGCATAATGACTTCACACCTCTCAGTGGTATATGGTGGGCATAAGTACTTCACACCTCAGTGGTATATGGTGGGCAGAAGTACTTCACACCTCAGTGGTATATGGTGGGCAGAAGTACTTCACACCTCAGTGGTATACGGTGGGCATACGGTGGGAATAAAGAACTGCAAAATAAATGTCTCCTCATATCTCAAAGCAAAGCCCAGTCAAACACAAAATCCATGTTCTACTGGTGGTGGAGTAAATCTCTTTATTGCAATACCTGTAGATGAATCTCAGGGGATATTTCTGAGCTTATGGTGTCACCTTGTGGTCAATTTTGGCAGTCCTTATAGCCCTAGGGGGAATCTAGGGGTGATAAGGCATTTTCAATAGTCATGGAAATATTTTTAAGGCATGCATTCATTTTCAGTGAGCTAGATTCTGCAAGTCTACATAAGGTATACAGGATATTTTATTTTTCCCTTCATGTTCTGAGTAAGATTTATCAAAATGACATGCAATGATATTAAAACGAGAGTGGTCAAATAAGCAGAACAATGTAGTATTTCAGATTGAGTAACATCCCTAGTAACCTCTCTCCCCAATGTTTATTCATTTGAGTATTGAGCCATCGCAGGCGTAAATTTTGTTTAGTGCCTGGTTTGAAGGCAACACCATAGACTTATCTGAGATAATGCCATGGTTTATCCTAACTCTGTCAAGAGATCATGGGACACCAATGCTTTTAGTCACAGAAGATTGCACTACACGGTTTACATTAGAGGTCGACAGATTATGATTTTTCAACGCCGAAACCGATACCGATTATTGGAGGACCAAAAAAAGCCAATACTCATTAATCGGCCGACTTTAAAAAAATATATATATATTTGTAATAATGACAATTACAACAATACTGAATGAACAATGAACACTTTTGTTTTAACTTAATATAATACATAAATAAAATCTATTTGTTCTCAAATAAATAATGAAACATGCTCAATTTGGTTTGAATAATGCAAAAACACAGTGTTGGAGAAGAATGTAAAAGTGAAATATGTGCCATGTAAAAAAGCTAACATTTAAGTTCCTTGCTCAGAACATGACAACATATGAAAGCTGGTGGTTCACGATTCCCAGTTCTTCAATATTCCCAGTTAAGAAGATTTAGGTTGTAGTTATTATATTGACTATTTCTCTCTATGCCATTTGTATTTCATGTACCTTTGACTATTGGATGTTCTAATAGCCACTTTAGTATTGCCAGCCTAATCTCAGGAGTTGATAGGCTTGAAGTCATAAACAGTGCTGTGAAGCAAGCAGTGCTAAGAGCTGTTGGCAAACTCAGTAAAGTTTGAATGAACGCTTACGAGCCTGCTGCCGCCTACCACCGCTCAGTCAGACTGCTCTATCAAATCATAGACTTAATTATAATATAATAAACACAGAAATACGAGCCGTTGGTCATTAAAATGGCAAAATCCGGAAACTATCATTTCGAAAACAAAACATTTATTCTTTCAGTAAAATACGAACCGTTCCGTATTTTATCGAACAGACGGCAACCCTAAGTCTAAATATGGCTGTTACATTGCACAAACTTCAATGTTATGTCATAATGATGTAAAATTCTGGTAAATTAGTTCGCAATGAGCCAGGTGGCCCAAACTGTTGCATATACCCTGACTCTGCATGCAATGAACTCAAGAGAAGTGAAACAATTTCCCTAGTTAATATTGCCTGCTAACATAGGGTCTAGTTTCCTGAATTTCCGCCTGACTGGCGTGCCCAAAGTAAACTGCCTGTTACTCAGGCCCAGAAGCCAGGATATGCATATAATTGGTAGCATTGGATAGAAAACACTTTGAAGTTTGTAGAAATGTAAAAATTATGTATGAGACTATATCATAATTGATATGTTAGCCGAAAATCCAAAGGAAAATCAACCAGAATCAAAAATAAAAACAAATTGAGATCCCAGGCTCTTATAATGGAAACCTATTGTTCCTATGTAATTTCGTCTCCCAGATTGCAATTCATATGGCTTCCACTAGATGTCAACAGTCTTTATGCAAGGTTTCAGGCTTGTTTTTTGAAAAACAAGCAAGAATTTGGAATTTTGGTGAGGAGATCACCGGAACAATATCAGTCTTTCGGCGCGTGAGGGAGAGGGCGCGCTCACTAATTTTGCCTTCCCATTAAACATACTACTTTCCGTATGAAATATTATAGTTTATTTACATTTTAGAGTAGCTGAGGATGAAATAGAAATGTTGTTTGACTTGTTTGGATGAAGTTAAACGGTAGCTTTTTGGACTCCTTTCTCTGCTGTTGAACGAGTGGATTACTGAAATTGATGGTACCAACTAAACTGACTTTCTGGGATATAAAGATTTTATCTAACAAAACACCATTCATGTTGTAGCTGGTACCTTTGGGATTGCAAACAGAGGAAGATCTTCAAAAGTAAGTGATTTATTTCATCACTATTTGTGATTTTTTGAAGCCTGTGCTGGTTGAAAAATATGTTGATGTTGTCACGGCCGTTAAAAGAAGAGGACCAAGGTGCAGCATGGTGAGCGTACATTTTCTCTTTATTTGGAAAAATGACGCCGAACAACACAATAAACACTACAAAAACAAACCGTGAAGATAAAGGCTATGTGCCCTAAACAAAGTCAACTTCCCACAAAGACAGGTGGGAAAAGGGCTACCTAAGTATGGTTCTCAATCAGAGACAACGATAGACAGCTGTCCCTGATTGAGAACCCTACCAGGCCAAGCACAGAAATACAAATAATAGAACATAGAATACCCACCCCAATTCACACCCTGACCAAACCAAATAGAGACATAAAAAGGATCTCAAAGGTCAGGGTGTGACAGCTGTGGGGCGCCTTCCTCAGACAATCGCATGGTATGCTTTCGCCGTAAAGCCTATCGTAAATCGGACAACACAGTTTGATTAACAAGAATTTAAGTTTTTAAAGATTTATAAGATGATATAAGATATAAGATGCTTGTATGTTCATGAATGTTTAATATTACAATTATTTATTTGAATTCGCGCCTTCCAATTTCACCGGATGTTGTCGTCTGGTGTGCCGCTAGCGGGATGCCTATCCCTAAGAAGTCGTTTAACTAAATATGCAGGTTTAAAAAATAATACTTCTGTGAATTGATTTTAAGGAAAGTCATTGATGTTCATGGTTAGGTACATTCGTGCAACGATTGTGTTTTTTTCACAAATGCGCTTAAATCATCCCCCGTTTGGCAAAATAGGCTGTGATTTGATGATAAATTAACAGGCACCGCATTGATAACATGCAACGCAGGACAAGCTAGTTAACCTAGTAATATCATCAACCATGTGTAGTTCACTAGTGATAATGTGAAGATTGATTGTTTTTTACAAGACAAGTTAAATGCTAGCTAGCAACTTACCTTGGCTCCTTGCTGCACTCCCATAACAGGTGGTCAGCCTGCCACGCAGTTTCCTCGTGGAATGCAATGCAATCGACCATAATCGCCATCCAAAAATGCTGAATACCGATTGTTATGAAAACTTGAAATTGGCCCAAATGAATTGGTCGACCTCTAGTTTACATCCATTACGGTTTTCAACCATTAGTTTACATCCATTTTCCATTACTGTTGTCATCAGTTTCTCCCCATCGGTTAATAATTTTCCCGACAGAATGGGACCAAAGTGGTCAATATAGATGTCAGTCTATTCATAGACTTTGTATGCTACACGCCTCCCTATCACAAGGAATGGCTGGTCTACTGATATGTGTAATGGAAAACGGGGAAGATATGAAGATACAGAGTACAGACACAGAGTGGGCAGATCAATTAAATAACACTCCCATCAAGGCCTTAAACTCAGCCATCTGGAATATGAACAATTATAGACGTTTTTTTACTTTCATTTTCTAAAATGGACTGCTATATTTATGTAGGCCTGAATTCCATTGTGATGAATATAAACAATAAGCCACCATACACATCAATCTGTATCTTTACTTTCTTGTCTTTGTTTGAGAAGAACAGCTGTGTGTAGGTATAACATTCTGTCTGGTGAACACTATGTCCATCGTGTGTCTGGACAGGGAGAGACACAGTAAGCGCATTACTACCATCGCTACTCCTCTAGTGTGGGAGTCTAGGCTCATAATGAGCTCTGGGAAAATACAATGGTTTTACTTTGTTTTTTCTTCTTCTGTGGTTCTTTCAATATGGGAAGCCATAAACCGAATGCCATTTTCAGAGCTTGGATGAGATTCCACAGAGAACAACCGAAACAATGGGCATTATGTCTTTGTTTATCGAGGGGAGGTAGAGGCTACATTTTATTTCCTGCAGTGTGATTGTGTTTATGCTACCAATGCCTGCAGACCCAAACAATTGCCAGCTGATTTTGTGTGCTTTCGTCAATTAGTTAACAGATTTGTAGCGCAAGGGAGCAAATAGGATTAAATAATACACGATATAGATTAGCTGATGAATTTGAATTTCAATTGTTACCAAAAAGCACCCCAACATAATTGAACACAAATAATCAAGACAATGAGACCGGCACTTGTGTTGCCTTGTCCTAATGAGTAATCAGTATTGGGAGTAAATGTAAATGATGAGTAATGAGTAAATTGAAGTCAAAATCTTAGCCAGATATGTTTAAACTCACTTTTTCACAATTCCTGACATTTAATCCAAGTAAAGATTCCCTGTCTTAGGTCAGTTAGGATCACCACTTTACTTTAAGAAAGTGAAATGTCAGAATAATAGTAGAGCGAATGATTTATTTCAGCTTTAATTTCTTTCATCACATTCCCAGTGGGTCAGAAGTTTACATACACTCAATTAGTATTTGGTTGCATTGCCTTTCAATTGTTTAACTTGGATCAAACATTTCGGGTAGCCTTCCACAAGCTTCCCACAATACGTTGGGTGAATGTTGGCCCATTCCTCCTGACAGAGCTGGTGTAACTGAGTCAGGTTTGTACACCTCCTTGCTCGCTCATGCTTTCCCAGTAATGCCCACCAATTTTCTATAGGATTGAGGTCAGGGCTTTGTGATGGCCACTCCAATACCTTGACTTTGTTGTGCTTAAGCCATTTTGACACAACTTTGGATGTATGCTTTGTGTCATTGTCTATTTGGAGGAACCATTTGCGACTAAGCTTTAACTTCCTGACTGATGTCTTGAGATGTTGCTTCAATATATCCACAAAATTTTCCTTCCTCATGTTGCCATCTATTTTGTGAAGTGCACCAATCCCTCCTGCAGCAAAGCACACCCACAACATGATGCTGTCATCCCCGTGCTTCACGGTTGGGATGGTGCCACTCTCGGCTTGCAAGCGTCCCCCTTTTTCCTCCAAACATAACGATGGTCATTATGGCCAAGCAGTTCTATTTTTGTTTCATCAGACCAGAGGACATTTCTCCAACAAGTCTTTGTCCCCATGTGCAGTTGCAAATGGTAGTCTGACTTTTTTATGGCGGTTTTGGAGCAGTGGCTTCTTCCTTGCTGAGCGGCCTTTCAGGTTATGTCAATATAGGACTCGTTTTACTGTGGATATAGATACTTTTGTACCTGTTTCCTCCAGCATCTTCACAAGGTCCTTTGCTGTTGTTGATTGATTGCTGGGATTGCTGGGATTGATTTGCACTTTTCGCACCAAAGTATGTTCATCGCTAGGAGACAGAACGTGTCTCCTTCCTGAGCGGTATGACGGCTGTGTGGTCCCATGATGTTTTTACTTGCGTACTATTGTTTGTACAGATGAACATTTTACCTTCAGGCATTTGGAAATTGCTCCCAAGGATGAACCAGACTTGTGGAGGTCTATAATTTTTTTCTGAGGCCTTGGCTGATTTGTTTGATTTTCCCATGGTGTCAAGCAAAGAGGCACTGAGTTTGAAAGTGGGCCTTGAAATACATCCACAGGTACCCTTCCAATTGACTCAAATGATGAAAATTATCCTATCAAAAGCTTCTATAGCCATGACATCATTTTCTGGAATTTTTCAAGTTGTTTAAAGGCACAGTCAACTTAGTGTATGTAAACTTCTGACTTCAACTGTACCAGACATCATTACAATTGCAAATTCCCTCCCACTGGGCACACCACGTAATTTCAATGTGGAAATGTTGGTAATATTTGGTAGAGACGTTGGTCAAGGAGATTTCAACCTGTAGTCACCCACTCAAAGTCAGTCAACCAAATTCCAATGGAAAAACAAATGTCTGATGTTTGGTTGTCATCTAAATGTGTTATCACTGCACTTTCAACAATTTAAAAGCACAACAAAGTTCAAATGGGAATGCAATGTCAGATATTTTGCCATATATGAGGTGACACACAGGCTAAACTCCCTTAGTCATCCATCAACATGGGAATGGCCAGAGAACACGCAAAGAAAATTAGACAAGATGTTGTTGATCTTCACAAATCAGGCAATAGATATAAAAAGATAGCTACAAGCCTGAAAATACCCATCTCCACTATTAGGGCAATAATTAAGAAATGTAAAACAGATGGAGCTTTGATGAAACTGCCTGGAAAAGGACGCAAGCGTGTTTTGCCCCCACACACAGTGAGAAGGATGATTAAAGTGGCAAAACAATCTCCAAGGATCACAGTTTGAGAATTGCAGAAGTTAGTTACATCTTGGGGTCACAAAGTCTCCAAAACAAAAATTAGACTCCACCTCCATGCCAAAAAGTTATTTGGAATGGTAGCAAGAAGAAAGCCTCTGCTGTCACCAAATCACAAACCTGGAGTTTGCTAAATGTCATTGGAACTTTGATTGGAACTAGATTCTATGGTCTAATGAAACTAAAATATAGCTTTTTGGCAACAAACACCAGAGGTGGATTTGGAATGAAAGGAGCCATGGTCATGCAGAAAATAACAAAAATGATTAACTGACCATAGAATCAAGCCTTTGCGATGGCCATCCCAGTCTCCTGACCTAAACCACATTGAAAACCGGTGGGGTGAGCTGAAGAGGAGAGTCCATAAGAGAGGACCAAAGACTCTGGAGAGTTTCTATATGAAGGAATGGTCTAAAATACCTTCCTATGTGTTCTCCCACCTCATCAAATGTTATAGGAGATGACTCAGAGCTGTTATCTTGGCAAAGGGAGGGTGTGTTCTCCCACCTCATCAAATATTATAGGAGACGACTCAGAGCTGTTATCTTGGCAAAGGGAGGGTGTGTTCTCCCCCCTCATCAAATATTATAGGAGACGACTCAGAGCTGTTATCTTGGCAAAGGGAGCGTGTGTTCTCCTCCCTCATCAAATATTATAGGAGACGACTCAGAGCTGTTATCTTGGCAAAGGGAGGGTGTGTTCTCCCCCCTCATCAAATATTATAGGAGACGACTCAGAGCTGTTATCTTGGCAAAGGGAGGGTGTGTTCTCCTCCCTCATCAAATATTATAGGAGACGACTCAGAGCTGTTATATTGGCAAAGGGAGGGTGTGTTCTCCCCCCTCATCAAATATTATAGGAGACGACTCAGAGCTGTTATCTTGGCAAAGGGAGGGTGTGTTCTCCCCCCTCATCAAATATTATAGGAGACGACTCAGAGCTGTTATCTTGGCAAAGGGAGGGTGTGTTCTCCCCCCTAATCAAATATTATAGGAGACGACTCAGAGCTGTTATCTTGGCAAAGGGAGGGTGTGTTCTCCCAACTCATCAAATATTATAGGAGACGACTCAGAGCTGTTATCTTGGCAAAGGGAGGGTGTGTTCTCCCACCTCATCAAATATTATAGGAGACGACTCAGAGCTGTTATCTTGGCAAAGGGAGGGTGTGTTCTCCCACCTCATCAAATGTTATAGGAGACGACTCAGAGCTGTTATCTTCACAACGGGAGGGTGTGTTCTCCCACCTCATCAAATGTTATAGGAGACGACTCAGAGCTGTTATCTTGGCAAAGGGAGGGTGTGTTCTCCCCCTCATGAAATATTATAGGAGACGACTCAGAGCTGTTAATTTGGCAAAGGGAGGGTGTGTTCTCCCCCCTCATCAAATATTATAGGAGACGACTCAGAGCTGTTAATTTGGCAAAGGGAGGGTGTGTTCTCCCCCCTCATCAAATATTATAGGAGACGACTCAGAGCTGTTAATTTGGCAAAGGGAGGGTGTGTTCTCCCCCCTCCTCAAATATTATAGGAGACGACTCAGAGCTGTTATCTTGGCAAAGGGAGGGTGTGTTCTCCCCCCTCATCAAATATTATAGGAGACGACTCAGAGCTGTTATCTTGGAAAAGGGAGGGTGTGTTCTCCCCCCTCCTCAAATATTATAGGAGACGACTCAGAGCTGTTATCTTGGCAAAGGGAGGGTGTGTTCTCCCCCCTCATCAAATATTATAGGAGACGACTCAGAGCTGTTAATTTGGCAAAGGGAGGGTGTGTTCTCCCCCCTCATCAAATATTATAGGAGACGACTCAGAGCTGTTAATTTGGCAAAGGGAGGGTGTGTTCTCCCCCCTCATCAAATATTATAGGAGACGACTCAGAGCTGTTAATTTGGCAAATGGAGGGTGCACAAAGTACGAAATGCAGGGGTGCCAATAATTGTCACATGCATGTTTTGAATAAACTTTTTTTTTTACAATTTTAACTCAACAGTTAGCTTCATTATATTTTGATTGTAAGCTCAAGCTGATCAACAACAATAATTTGTTTTACCTCGGATGCCAAAAATTCCAGAGGGCCCCACACCTCAGGATGATTCACAACAGGTTTAACCTCTCTACTGAACAGGTTTAACATCTCTACTGTTAGAAAGTCTGACGAGCTCAGAACGGGTTTAACCTCTCCACTGTTTGAACACCTGATCAGCTCAGAAGAGGTTCGACCTCTCTACCGTTAGAAAGCCTGATCAGGTCATAACAGGTTTAACCTCTCTACCGTTAGAAAGCCTGATCAGCTCAGAACAGGTTTAACCCATTGCAGTCTAAGCCCTGTCTAAGCCAGGGTTTGTACTTGGCCTTACTGCCATTAGCCCATACAAACACATTGACAAACATATTCACTGCATAGAACAACAGATAGTACCCCCCACCAAAAAACAATTATGTAAAGGAAGTTTGTTCTAAAGTGTCTGTCCTATATCTGAAAGTTATAAGAAAGATCAAGTAACATTAGTTATTTTTTGTACGTGTATTTAACCCCTTATTTCTGTCACTAAACAGTCTAAATATATATACTACTGGTCAGAAGTTTTATAAGGCCGACTCATTCAAGGGTTTTTCTTTATTTTCACTATTTTCTACATCGTAGAATAATGGAGAAGACATCAAATTTATTAAAACAACACATCTGGAATAATGTAGTAACCAAAAAATGCCAAGAGTGTGCAAAGCTGTCATCGAGGCAAAGGGTGGCTATTTGAAGAATCTCAAATATAAAATCTATTTTGATTTGTTTAACACTTTTTTGGTTACTACATGATTCCATGTGTGTTATTTCATAGTTTTGATGTCTTCACTATTATTCTTTAATGTATAAAATAGTAAAACATAAAGAAAATCCATTGAATGAGTAGGTGTTCTAAAACTTTTGACCGGTAGTGTACTTGCATAAATGTTTTCGACTGGTACCAGGGGAACTTCAGACGAGTCTTCTGAGGCCTGTGGCCAAACCAACTGACATGTTCATGTTCATTAGAGTCTCACCTTTACACAGAACGGTCAAATATCAGACGAGTCCCAAGACGCCTGTGGGGGTCGTAGAGCAAAATGGAGAACAGTCTAAAAAATGAAAAAACTGTAAATCAAATAGCTAAATGATCCTTGGTATGACCATCTTAACATAATTTCATATGTTAGCTTAGTAGAACTACACCCTCTTAGACTCTAGAGGGTCAAATCAGGCGACTCTGCTGACGTGAGTAACTACAGGCCCATTACTATGCTACCTGTGGTCCTGAAAAGTGTGTAGCAGAGCAACTGATTGCCCACCTCAACAACAGCCCCTTCACATTACACTCCATGCATTTTGGCTTCAGTGCAAACTACTCCACAGAAACAGCCAACTGCTTTCTTCTGGAAAATGTGAAGTCCAAGAAGGACAAAGAGGGCGTTGTTGGGGCTGTGTTTCTGGACCTAAGGAAAGCCTTTGATACTGTTAACCATGAGGTTCTCATCACAAAACTGTTGAAGGTCAACGTTTCCCCCCGATGCCTTGAGATGGATGAAATCATACCTTGAAGACAGAACCCAGTGTGTCAAAGTGAACAATGAGATGTCTCCCACCCTCAGCTATGGTGTGGGTGTGCCCCAAGGGTCAATAACCCTCCTGTTCAGCCTGTACATAAATGATCTGCCTTCTGTCTGTACTGGGTCTGAAGTACAAATGTATGCAGATGATACAGTGATTTCTGTGCATTCAAAGAGCAAACAATAAGCTGCACAATAACTCACTACTGCAATGGTCCAGGTTACAAAGTGGCTCATTGACTCATGCTTGCATCTCAATATGAAAAAAACTTTCTGCATGTTGTTCACAAAGAGGACAACTGATGCTACTGAGACAGATGTCTATGTGTCAGGGGAGAAGAACAGCCTGTATGTTGTTCACAAAGAGGACAACTGATGCTACTGAGACAGATGTCTATGTGTCAGGGGAGAAGAACAGCCTGTATGTTGTTCACAAAGAGGACAACTGATGCTACTGAGACAGATGTCTATGTGTCAGGGGAGAAGAACAGCCTGTATGTTGTTCACAAAGAGGACAACTGATGCTACTGAGACAGATGTCTATGTGTCAGGGGAGAAGAACAGCCTGTATGTTGTTCACAAAGAGGACAACTGATGCTACTGAGACAGATGTCTATGTGTCAGGGGAGAAGAACAGCCTGTATGTTGTTCACAAAGAGGACAACTGATGCTACTGAGACAGACGTCTATGTGTCAGCCAGGGAGAAGAACAGCCTGTATGTTGTTGACAACTTGTCTGAGACAGATGTCTAAGAGAAGAACAGCCTGTATGTTGTTCACAAAGAGGACAACTGATGCTACTGAGACAGATGTCTATGTGTCAGGGGAGAAGAACAGCCTGTATGTTGTTCACAAAGAGGACAACTGATGCTACTGAGACAGATGTCTATGTGTCAGGGAGAAGAACAGCCTGTATGTTTGTTCACAAAGAGGACAACTGATGCTACTGAGACAGATGTCTATGTGTCAGGGGAGAAGAACAGCCTGTATGTTGTTCACAAAGAGGACAACTGATGCTACTGAGACAGAGTCTATGTGTCAGGGAGAAGAACAGCCTATGTTGTCAGGACAACTGATGCTACTGAGACAGATGTCTATGTGTCAGGGGAGAAGAACAGCCTGTATGTTGTTCACAAAGAGGACAACTGATGTCTAGCCTGAGCCAGACTGATGTCTATGTGTCAGGGGAGAAGAACAGCCTGTATGTTGTTCACAAAGAGGACAACTGATGCTACTGCCAGCCAGAACAGCCTCTATGTGTTCAGGACAACTGGGAGAAGAACAGCCTGTATGTTGTTCACAAAGAGGACAACTGATGCTACTGAGACAGACATCTATGTGTCACAGCCTGTATGTTGTTCACAAGAAGAACAGCCTGTATGTTGTTCACAAAGAGGACAACTGATGCTACAGACAGACATCTATGTGTCAGGGGAGAAGAACAGCCTGTATGTTGTTCACAAAGAGGACAAAACTGAGACAGATGCTAGCCTGTATGTTGCAAAGAGGACAACTGATGCTACTGAGACAGACATCTATGTGTCAGGGGAGAAGAACAGCCTGTATGTTGTTCACAAAGAGGAAAACTGATGCTACTGAGCCAGACGTCTATGTGTCAGGGGTGAAGCTCCAGGTGGTATCCCATTTTAAATACCTTGGCATTAAACATTACTCCAACCTCTCTTTTAACAAGCAGGTGAAAAAGGTAACTCAAATAACCAAATTCAACCTAGCTCATTTCCGATACATACAAAAAAAATTACTACAGAGGCAGCAAAACTGTACTTCAATGCTATGATACACTCCACGTAACATACTGCTTGACTAGCTGGGCCCAAGCTTGCTGTGCAACATTAAAACCCATTCAGTCTGTCTACAAACAGGCTCTCAAAGTGCTTGATAGAAAGCTCCATATCCATCATCACTGTTACATCCTCAGAAAGCATGAGCTCCTGAGCTGGGAAAATCTTGTGCAATACACCGACTCATGTCTTGTATTCAAGATCCTAAATGGCCTGGCTCCCCTCCGCTTAGTACTTTAGTCAAACAGAAAACCCATGGCAGCAGATCTGCACTGAGAGGTGACTGTATAGCTCCCTTAAGGAAAAGCACCTTTAGTCAAACTGCTTTCCCTGTGAGAGCTTCCTATGTCTGGAACACACTACCATCAGACACACAACTGTACTACCTATCTATTGCACCTCACAACAAAAAAACATGAAGACATGGCTAAAGGCCAATCAGACTTGTGAACATAATCCCTGTGGATTGCTGCTGTGGATTGCTGCTCTCCATGTTATCTGTAGCTGGTAAAGTGTGGAAACACTGTTTGGTGCTTTTATGGATTGACTTCTGTTGCTTTGTGTGCTATTACTCTGTTTGTCTGCATGCTACGTGTTGCTTGTCCTATGTTGCTCTGGTTGTCTGCATGCTACGTGTTGCTTGTCCTATGTTGCTCTGGTTGTCTGCATGCTACGTGTTGCTTGTCCTATGTTGCTCTGGTTGTCTGCATGCTACGTGTTGCTTGTCCTATGTTGCTCTGGTTGTCTGCATGCTACGTGTTGCTTGTCCTATGTTGCTCTGGTTGTCTGCATGCTACGTGTTGCTTGTGCTTTGTTGCTCTGGTCTGCTCATTGTTTATCTGCATTGTTATTGGAATTGTTTTTAATACCCTTCCCAGGGACTGCAGTTGAAAATTAGCCGGCTGACTAAAACTGGACCTTTTACTGAGACTTTGATTAATGTTCTCTGTTCCCGTAAAAATAAACTCAATAAACCTCAATAAATGTCTGTCTATGTTGAAATTTGGTTACCATGATTACACAATCCTGTGGTTGAAATTTCACTCTCACATCCAAGTACTTTCCAAGTAGATTCCATGTCACAATACATTGACAAATTACGTTGAAGCAACGTTGATTCAAACAGTTTGTGCCTAGTGGGCTGTGACTTCTAAGCACTGATTTATTCGCAGCATTCAACCATAAACCATGGTGCTTTCTCATAACCATTGGCTCAGAATAGAGAGCCAAGCAGCTTTATCTTTTTTGCCTAATCTCCATGGTTCTAGTCCGGTGCAGTGGGTGCCTAATCTCCATGCTTCTAGTCGGGTGCAGTGGGTGCCTAATCTCCATGCTTCTAGTCGGGTGCAGTGGGTGCCTAATCTCCATGCTTCTAGTCGGGTGCAGTGGGTGCCTAATCTCCATGCTTCTAGTCGGGTGCAGTGGGTGCCTAATCTCCATGCTTCTAGTCGGGTGCAGTGGGTGCCTAATCTCCATGCTTCTAGTCGGGTGCAGTGGGTGCCTAATCTCCATGCTTCTAGTCGGGTGCAGTGGGTGCCTAATCTCCATGCTTCTAGTCGGGTGCAGTGGGTGCCTAATCTCCATGCTTCTAGTCGGGTGCAGTGGGTGCCTAATCTCCATGCTTCTAGTCGGGTGCAGTGGGTGCCTAATCTCCATGCTTCTAGTCGGGTGCAGTGGGTGCCTAATCTCCATGCTTCTAGTCGGGTGCAGTGGGTGCCTAATCTCCATGCTTCTAGTCGGGTGCAGTGGGTGCCTAATCTCCATGCTTCTAGTCGGGTGCAGTGGGTGCCTAATCTCCATGCTTCTAGTCGGGTGCAGTGGGTGCCTAATCTCCATGCTTCTAGTCGGGTGCAGTGGGTGCCTAATCTCCATGCTTCTAGTCGGGTGCAGTGGGTGCCTAATCTCCATGGTTCTTGTCCGGTTCAGTGGGTGCCTAATCTCCATTGTTCTAGTCGGGTTAAGTGGGTGCCTAATCTCCATGGTTCTAGTCCGGTGCAGTGGGTACCTAATCTCCATGCTTCTAGTTGGGTTCAGTGGGTGCCTAATCTCCATGGTTCTAGTCGGGTTCAGCGGGTGCCTAATCTCCATGGTTCTAGTCTGGTGCAATGGGTGCCTCATCACCATGGTTCGAGTCTGGTTCAGTGGATACCTAATCCCCACAGTTCTAGTCTGGTGCAATGGGTGCCTAATATCCATGGTTCTAGTCGGGTTCAGCGGGGGTGCCTAATCTCCATGGTTCTAGTCTGGTGCAATGGGTGCCTAATCTCCATGGTTCTAGTCGGGTTCAGTGGGTACCTAATCCCCACGGTTCTAGTCCGGTGCAATGGGTGCCAAATCTCCATGGTTCTAGTCCGGTGCAGTGGGTGCCTAATCTCCATGGTTCTAGTCCGGTGCAGTGGGTGCCTAATCTCCATGCTTCTAGTCGGGTGCAGTGGGTGCCTAATCTCCATGGTTCTAGTCCGGTGCAGTGGGTCCCTAATGCATTTTCTGGTATACACGGAATACCAAAACATTAGGAACACATGCTCTTTCCATGACATAGACTGACCAGGTGAATCCAGATTAAAGCTATGATCCCTTATTGCTGGCACTAGATCCACTTTAATCAGTGTAGATGAAGGGGAGGAGACAGGTTAAAGAAGGATTTTTAAGCCTTGAGACAATTGAGACATGGATTTGTGCCATTCAGAACTGCAATGCTACTGGGTTTTTCACACTCAACAGTTTCCCATTTTTATCAAGAATGGTCTGTCACCCAAATGATATCCAGCCAATTTGACACAACTGTGGGAAGCATTGTAGTCAACATGGACCAGTATCCCTGTGGAACGCCTTCGACACCTTGAAGAGTCCATGCTCCGATGATTTGAGGCTGTTCTGAAGGCAAAAGGGGGCGCAACTCAATATTAGGAAGGTGTTCCTAATGTTTTGTACACTCACTGTACATTACTTATTTTGTAGCATGCTAGCTATATTGATTAAAACTTGAAGTGAATATTTGTATCTATAAATGTATCTCAAATAATACTGTTCTAACCTGTTGCGCTGGTGTCAAAGTGAGTTAAATACAATATCCAAAAACATCTGTTCAACAAGATCTGCTGGTTTCTCCTTTCTCATTTCCTCCAGTCCTCTACTTGGACCGGGGAATGGCTATGGGATGGCCAGATACTTGTGTTTCTAATGGAAAACCAGACAGGGTTATAGACACAGAGCTGCAACTTCACTATTGATATTCATTAGAACGATCCGCGTATCCCACCTGCAGTGTCCCTGATCCTAGTGTGTGTACGTTCCAGTCAATACTCCTTCAGGATACCATAAGAGCAGTAGATTCCTGGAATGCGCAGCCCAACCAATTATGGACTCCCAATTCAGGCCTACCCTGAGGCTGGGCTGACTGTAGCTGACACTAACTTTACTCTACTTCTGAAGGAGAAGAGTTGCATGTTGAGTTGGTCATTCTGGGGTTTGTTATTTGCCGCCATTGAGCACCTTGCCTGCCCCGGTGAAAAATGTAACTTTTGATTACCAAGATCAAAGACGTTGGCTAGATTCTTATTTTAGATCAATACTTCATAAAGGAAAACAGACACACACAGGTCTGTTTTGGCTTAGGCTTACATCAAAGTGCTTGTTTGAAAAGGTAATTGCAGCACTTTGTTGCCTTTCATAGCTACACGTAAACCCTTTCATAGGCACAGGCAGACATAAATGTGTCGAATGTTTATTTAATAATGGATTTGCTGAGCAGTCTAAAATTATGATGACTGTGTTCTCATTACAAAGGAGAATCCCATTGGACAAAAACTGATTGAATCAACATTCTTTCCACGTCATTTCAATTTCAATGATTTTGAATCCACGTGGAAAACTAATTGGATTTGCAAAAAGTTCTCATCAACGTGAGGGCATTTTGTCTTTTTTTCACCCAACTTTTAACCTAAATCGAATGACATGGTGAAATGTTTTGTTGAATTCACGTTAGCTGACAAATCAACCAAATGTTAATCAAAACTAGATGCTGAACTGACATCTGTGCCCTATGGTATGCCAGCTCCATACAATGAGAGTGATGTGTGTTCTACTGAACATGAGTGGTTCCACCAAGACAATGACAGAGACATGTCAGGAAAAACTTAATGAGACTAATAATTATGTAAGATGAGCTCAGCTCCTCGACTGAGATGACAACCTTTCATTTAGCTGAGACTGTTGGTTGTGGCCCAGTAGTCCATGGGACTCAATGGCCATGACCTCAGATAACCATCTATCTTCTCTGATTCTATAATGGGTGTGACAACCTCATGAATATTCAGTCATGGTAAAAAGATGGATGTCCATTCCCTTGTGATAGATATGGGTAATGACCTCACAATGTTGATCTCAATGGGTCAGACGAGGGGCCCAAATTAATCAAAACGGATATCAACCCATAATATAACTTCTAATGAAATGCCATTCTCAAATTCAAATATCAGACTAAAACTCCTGAGGTTGGTGGGGTATAAACTTGTAAACCACCAATTAACAGAGTAAATAACTGAAAACTGAGCCCTCTGGTAACTAACACTGAACACAACTAAAAGTATAGTCAGCATGTTTTCTGGGGTTGTTACATTTTGCTAAACATTGTGCTTCGACAGAGTTTCCTTTCTAATTAACAATATGTGCATAACAAAGTAAGTGGCACAATTGGAAACATGTTATTACCACATGATCAGTTTGGTTTTATGGGAAATACAGACACGATGCAGGAAACACAAAAACTAACATTTCAGCACTTTTCTACATCTGCTGGTGTCGTTTTCAAAGTTAAGGACCCTGCCAAAATTCATATTAGTGCTAGAGACATCTCGAGGGAGGCCCAACATTGCATGGGGAGGGGGCCTGTACACAAACAGGTAGCCATATATTATTGATGCCCTAGCAGGAGAAACCAGAGGCAGTGCTTGTTAGTTTACCTTCCCCAGGTGCAGCCAAGCTTCTTTTCAAAGTAGCATTAAGCTATTCAGTTCAGCAATTCTTTGCCTGAGAAAAGGGAGAATTTATGATGCAAAATGTAGGATCTTAATTTGAGCCAGTTTGCTACAGCAGGAAAATGATTATTATGTCGATTATGATTAATGGACATTTTGTAGGGGTTGATACATTTTTCGTAAAGAGAAAAATCAAGTCTGAAATTTAAAAGTGGAAATTACAAACTTCCTTTTAAGCCTTTTAAAACCTGAAATACACTACAAGGTTTACATTTCCTGTATTGCATCTGCAGGGACACTACGAGAGCACACATTTTAAGGGAGTGTATTGAAAAGCCCAAAGGCATCTAATTGCAACAGGATATAACCTTCCCTGGCTTTCTTTACATAAGCAAGTGAAATAGGCAGAAGATACACATGCCATTAGATTTGCACAAAATCCATTGAGACCTGGGAAGTATCTGGTTCATTATATAATTATGTTAAAGCTGCTTCATGCTTAATTCCCAGGGAATTTAGACAGATATAGAAGTTGTCCTCACAGTGGAGACTTAGCAAGTCACGCGACATCAATTCTTCTCTTTTTATTTTTGCCTTTTCTACTTCACAACTGTTTAGTTATGCCTTCCACAATATGGTAAGCATACTGCACTATCATCCCTAAGGAAATACCATGTTTCTGTGTGATCTAACAGTAATCACACCGGGGGGGAGGGGGGCACACATACAATGTTTTTAATTGACTATAACGATTCAAGACATAACCTCAAATCAATACATGCCAAGAAATGTTCAACATGAACAACTGTTTTGATAGATTATGTAACAACTCACCACTGACATGTCTTAACCTCTAAAAATAACATTGTGACAAGACCTTAATTGGTTCTTTGATGCTGTTGAGGTTTTTCTGCCCATAATGAAGTAAACTGATTATAGTCCTAGTCCTGCATTCTCTGCTTCTTAAAACAACTCTGTTTCATCTGCTGTATTCTTAGCAGGGGAGGTAAGCATCTCACTCTGTGGTCTGCTCAGGCAGCCCTTCTCCAGGGCATAGTGTACACTACGTAGTGTACAATAAACATAAACCTGCCTGCTTCTCATCTAATCACCTCCATATTGATTTTCCTCTCGCAATGAAACCTCCCTTACACTGCATTATTGCTGTTGTACCTGCACACAGGGGGACCAAACTGTTATTACACGCTGGGCCCCGTCTGCACTTCCTGAAGCACAGAGAGCCATTAACATTGCTTAATTAACTGCTCTTGATTGGACTTTTTGCCGTGTGAGTGTCCGTGGAGAATAATTAGGGTTGAGTTTGATTTGGTTTTATCTACATCCTTGGTGTGCTGTGTGAGCTAGTGGAGGCAATGATTGAGCTCTGCATTAGGTCTTGGTTAAACAGTCACTTAGTCAGAAAGAGGTAGACGTAAAAATGGTGGCAAAGCTTCAACTGTGATTTTCCAAAAAGCTGACGGGAGACTGAGTAACTGGTTTATTGTCTCTGGGTAGGGAAAACACTTGAAAGGGGCCGTCTCATATTCAACAAGATGTCACACCCATCCCAGCTAGCACATTTGGTTCCTTGAAAGTTGCGCGAACGCATGTTTTTGTTTTTCCATTGGTTCTGAGAATGAAGCCATAAGTTTCCTGCCTGGTGAAAAATAACATTTTCTAAACATTCTGGGAAGCGAAGTGAAAATGTTGATGTCCATTTTTTGGTTGCAGGGAGGTTCTGAGAAAGTCCTACTATGGTTCCCTGGAGGTTTTCCTGGGAGGTTTAATTCATGTCCTAAGAAAGGAATTCTAGGTTATTTGAAGACAATGAATTAAATAACGTTCTGAAAGCATGTGGGATAGGACTTTTAATAACGCTGCTAGGTTAACTCTTTTCAACTCCAAGCACAGACAAGACACATGGAAATTAAAATGCTTAGAAATGAACGTATATATTTTATTGTGACATGGCATTGGTGAGATTCAAGCCTATGATCTTCTGTTTTCTAGCTACAGTATTGGATTAGTGTCACGTTCTGTCCATCGTTCGTATGTGTTTCTTGTTTTAGTGCTGGAGCTCTTGAGCACCGAGCCTGCCCAACCTTACCTGGCTTGATGCCCACTCTAGCTCGGCTGATAGGAGGAGCTGGAATATACCGCACCGGGCTATGCACCTGCACTGGGGACACCGTGCGCACCACTGCATAACACGGTGCCTGCCCGGTCTCTCTAGCCCCCCGGTAAGCACAGGGAGTTTGCGCAGGTCTCCTACCTGGCGTAGCCCTACTCCCTGTGAGCCCCCAATACATTTTTGGGGCTGACTCTCGGGCTTCCTTGCCAACCGTGTTCCCTCATATCGCCGGCTCCTCTCTAGGGCTGCCTCTGCTCTCCTCGCTGCCTCCACCTGTTCCCATGGAAGGCGATCCCTTCCCGCCAGGATCTCCTCCCATGTGTAGCAACCCTTGCCATCCAATATCTCGTCCCATGTCCAATCCTCATTGCGCCACTGTTGCTGCCTTTGTTGCTTCTCCTGTGGCTCCTGCCTGTTGACACGCTGCTTGGTCCGTTTGTGGTGGGTGATTCTGTAAGGGTTTTCTTCTGGTGAAAGAGAGTCGGACCAAAATGCAGAGTGGTGGTTATTCATGTTTTTAATAAAGACGACTATACATGAACAGACTATATAAAACAAGAAAAGTGAAAACCTAAACAGTCCTATCTGGTGCAAACACGGAGACAGGAACAATCACCCACAAAACCCAACACAAAACAGGCTACCTAAATATGGTTCCCAATCAGAGACAATGACTAACACCTGCCTCTGATTGAGAACCATATCAGGCCAAACATAGAAATAGACAAACCAGACACACAACATAGAATGCCCACCCAGCTCACGTCCTGACCAACACTAAAACAAGGAAAACACAAACGAACGATGGACAGAACGTGACAATTAGTCCAATGCGCCACCAGGATGGTGCCATATTTTTTAAGCTGAGAATTTTTGTCCTTTCAAATAGACCCCATTTCAAAGGAAACAAGTACTCATCAACATCAGGTGTGGTCAATTAGTGGGCGTGGCCAACACACTTAACATGATAGAGGATAGAGAGTTTTGTTGACTCTGAGAATGGAATATATAGATGTTTTTAAATAACATTCTGAGAAAGTTCTTTGAAAGTTACTGTTTTCTTGTAGTTTTTATGGAAAGTTTTCTTAATGTTCGAAGAACATTACATTAAATATAACCATGAGGAAACCTGCAGAAAACATTACGCTGCAGTACTGAAATTCCCACATCGGAACATTGTTTCTTAACGTTCTCTGAACAATTTGAGAACCTTACTTTAAGTCGAACCATGAAGAAACTGGCAGGAAACAGTGCACACACACACCATGCCATAGCCTGCTAATAGCCACGTTTCTATAGCTTGAAGTATGACTCACTGTGGTGTTGTAGGTACTAGTGTGACATGTACAGTAAAAGGGTTTAACAGCATAGAGCACTCATAGTATAGGTCTGTAGGGAGAGTTATTAATGCAGCCCTATAGTTTAACAGCTCTGTAATGCCTATTGAACCTCATGACGAGGGAACCACTTATTTTCAGGAATCCATGCCTGCTGCAGAGGTAGCTACCATAGCCGTATGTGTTCTTGATTGAGCCACCTGGTTAAATGTGATGAAACGAGACAGACCGTCCCTAACCACAGCCACCAATCCAGCCACACTGTGCTCAGACAATTAATGCAGTCAGTGCAGTGTGTAAAAAGCTGTTTTATGGTTAAGAAAGAGCACTGTTGGGGAATACCTGCTGGCAGTACTGGAAGTGATCCATCTGTTCACAACAGAGTTTCGTCATCTATTTTATTGATCATCATGAATCCGGTGCCATTCTACAGACTCTGCTGGAGAGCTACTTATGAGAGTGTTTAGGTAAAGGGATTGGGTCAAGTATTCTGCCCCGAGGAACGACTTTAGTTTAACTGTTATTCATTACTTGACTGACAGCAGGGGAATAGGTTCTCGGTACCATGTTAGCTGCACTGCAGCCCTGTAGAATTTCAATCAGGGATGGAGGTCTACTTAATGTAGGACATTTGAGAAGTTACTGTGCTCTTGAATTACTTGCAATGAATCAACAATGATTCCACAAAAGTGATGAATGTTACTACGTATGTCATCAGATTTTCATGTAAATGGAAAACTTTGTATTAACAATGACTATTGTAGCTGGAAACGGCAGATTTTTTTATGGAATATCTACAGTTGAAGTCGGAAGTTTACATACACCTTAGCCAAATACATTTAAACTCAGTTTTTCACATTTATTGACGTTTAATCTTAGTAAAAATTCCAGGTCTTAGGTCAGTTAGGATCACCACTTTATTTTAAGAATGTGAAATGTCAGAATAATAGTAGAGAGAATGATTTATTTCAGCTTTTATTTCTTTCTTCACATTCCCAGTTGGTCAGAAGTTTACATACACTCAATTAGTATTTGGTAGCATTGCCTATAAATTGTTTAAGTTGGGTCAAACGTTTCGGGTAGCCTTCCACAAGCTTCCACAATAAGTTGGGTAAATTTTGGCCCATTCCTCCTGACAGAGCTGGTGTAACTGAGTCAGGTTTGTAGGCCTCCTTGCTCGCACACGCTTTTTCAGTTCTGTCCACCAATTTTCTATAGGATTGAAGTCAGGGCTTTGTGATGGCCACTCCAATATCTTGACTTTGTTGTCCTTTGACACAACTTTGGAAGTATGCTTGGGGTCATTGTCCATTTGGAAGACCATTTGCGACAAAGTTTTAACAACCTGACTGATGTCTTGAGATGTTGCTTCAATATATTCACTTAATTTTCCGACCTGATGATGACATCTGTTTTGTGAAGTGCACCAGTCCCTCCTGCAGTAAAGCACCCCCACAGCATGATGCTGCCGCCCCCATGCTTCACGGTTGAGATGGTGTTCTTTGACTTGCAAGCCTCCCCCTTTTTCCTCCAAACATAACGATGGTCATTATGGCCAAACAGTTATATTTTTGTTCCATCAGACCAGAGGACATTTCTCCAGAAAGTATGATCTTTGTCCCCATGTGCAAATGCAAATATAGATACTTATGTACCTGTTTCCTCCAGCATCTTCACAAGGTCCTTTGCTGTTGATCTGGGATTGAGTTGCACTTTTCGCACCAAAGTACATTCATCTCCAGAAGACAGAATGCATCTCCTTCCTGAGCGTGGTGACGGCTGCATGGTCCCATGGTGTTTATACTTGCGTACTATTGTTTGTACAGATGAAGGTGGTACCTTCTGGCGTTTGGAAATTGCTTGCAAGGATGAACCAGACTTGTGGAGGTCTACAAATTTTTGGGCTGATACCTTTTGATTTTCCCATGATGTCAAGCAAAGAGGCACTGAGTTTGAAGGTAGGACTTGTGAGGTGTCTGTTTCTCAAACTAGACACTCTAACGTACTTGTCCTCTTGCTAAGTTGTGCACCGGGGCCTCCCACTCCTTTCTATTCTGGTTAGAGGCAGTCTGTACTGTTCGGTGAAGGTTGTAGTACACAGCGTTGTACGAGATCTTCAGGTCTTTGGAAATTTCTTGAGTGGAATAGCCTTCATTTCTCAGAACAAGAATAGACTGATGAGTTTCAGAAGAAAGGTCTTTGTTTCTGTCCACTTTGAGCCTGTAATCGAACGCTGATGCTCCAGATACTCAACTAGTCTAAAGTCCAGTTTTATTTATTCTTTAATCAGCACTACATTTTTCAGCTGTGCTAACATAATTGCAAAAAGGTTTTCTAATAATCAATTAGCCTTTTAAAATTATAAACTTGGATTAGCTAACACAACGTGCCATTGGAACACAGGAGTGATGGTTGCTGATAATGGACCTGTTCGCCTATGTAAGATATTCCATCAAAAAATCTGCCGTTTCCAGCTACAATAGTAATTTACAACATTAACAATGTTTACACTGTATTTCTGATCAAGTTCATGTTATTTTCATGAACAAATATGTGTTTTTCTTTCAAAAACAAGGACTTATCTAAGTGATCCCAAACTTTTGAACGTTAGTGTATATATTTGTTTTATATTTATTGTATTATTATTTCATTGTATCTCAAAGTATAATAGATTTATATAATAGTCCAGTTGGGGGCGGTAATGTAACATATTGGAAGCCAACAGCTGTTAAACGAAGAAGAAGAAAGGGAGGCAGGAAGGAAGGAAGGAAGCACGGAAAGAAGGAAGGAAGCAAGGAAGGAAATGGTGACTGTGCTTGAATCTGAAAGTGTGTCAAGTGAAGTGTGTGGCAATGAAAAGAAAATAGCAAAATCAATGAATGGAACAAAATGAGTAAAAGTTGTAGTAGAAGACAAGGACCGGTCCAATAATGCATTTCTTATTGGACTGTGTTTCTGGGACAAGGAGATTCATTTGGGAAATCCATTTGTAATATCGATGACTGTGAAGAGAGCAGTGGGAAAGGTGGATTCAATCAAGGTGGCTTGAATCGGCCATGTTTGTTTAATTGTGTTGATGAAGAACTAAAGAAGCGTGCACTGGTTCTGCAAAAATTGTCCACGTTAGAAGTGACATCTATTGATCTTCAGAGCAGGATGCCTGCCAAAGGATTTATCAGGAGTGGTCAGTGCACGTCGCCTGACCTGTATGGTAAATGGAAGGAAGGAGAGAAGCCTATCGATTATTATTGTTGTTTGAGGAGTGTCAGGTTCTGACCTTAGTTCCTTTGATTTGTCTTTGTTTTAGTATGGTCAGGGCGTGAGTTGGGTGGGTTGTCTATGTTCCGTTTTCTATGTTGTGTTTGCGTTTGGCCTGGTATGGTTCTCAATCAGAGGCAGGTGTCGTTAGTTGTCTCTGAGAATCATACTTAGGTAGCCTATTCCCACTTGTGTTTGGTGGGTGTTTATTTTCTGTGTCTGTGTGTTCCACACGGAACTGTTTCGGTTGGTTATTTCACGTGTCCTTTATTGTTTTGTTTCAGTGTTCGCTTGTTTTAATAAAGATCATGAACACGTACCACGCTGTGCAATGGTCCTCCGATCCTTACTACTCCTCTTCGTCAGAGGAGGAGGAAGACAGCCGTTACAAGGAGACTACATGAACATGTGACGCTTGGATATGAGATGTGTACAGTGAGAACAGTTGCTCTGTCCAAAGTATTACAGTGTGGGAATTGTAAAGGATATGGTCATGTGTCAAATGTTTGCAGTCAAGATCAGTATAGTATTAAAGAATATGTAAATGGAAAATGTTGCAACTGTGGTGGGGATCATACTCCGGACTTCCTTAAGTGCCCTGTTAGTGTGAAGGAGGTCAAGGTGTCAAGAATCAGGGCTGTGCAGCAGATCTCCTATGTGGAGGCAGTGAAGAGAGTCGAAGTGGCAAGAGGTAACAGTTGAAGATATGGCGATGGATGCATTGCAACTCATTGTGAAGAAAGTGGATTTTGTGGCATTTATAGTCACAGGGATTAATTTTATGGCACAAGTGTCTAAGAAGCCCAAGAAGCTGGACATCATTATATCGGCAGCCAATACATTTTTGGGGATCCAAGATTTCACAGCAGAAGCACCGAAAGGCTGTTGAGCCTGTGTAGGGACATGATTACAATATATATTTTTTTTACAGATAAGCAGGTTGATTTTGTTTAGTTAATTTTTAGTTTGTATGATATTTGATTTATTTTTTCACCCACCCTATTACCTTTTTTGGGATCCTTATTATTCACCCACACAGTAGATGGCAGAATGCACATCAAATTGTTGCGAACACCATTATACCATAGAAGAAGAAGAAGAATCGGAACCAGAACAAAGAGCTCCACCATCTCTCTCTCTAAGTTACGGACCAGTCTATGAGCTGAATGACCCCTCTTCTTCCGACATACGAAAGACGAAAGACGCTAACACCTGCGAAATCGTGATTTGTCCAAAGCACCAGATCTAATGCTGCTCGTGATCTCACGCACATCCCGTTGTATCATGACAGATCTACGGTACCATTTATGTTTACATAATCTGTCCACGAGAGGATACAATTAGGCTTACGTTAGTTAGTTAGTTAGTTAGTTAGTTAGTTAGTTAGTTAGTTAGTTAGTTAGCTTGCTAGCCAGCAAACCCTTTCTGATACATCATCAAGAATGGTGTACATCAGCTCATCTTAAATTTGACATTGTGAATGTTTCCTTCTGTTGTATTTGTTGCGACACTCGAACGTATTCATTTGTCCATATTCCTGTAGTTATTAAGCTTCGTGGCACATTTTGCAAGTTCTTACATTCATCTACCCGCCATTGTTTTAAAAGACAAAAGATTTTTATTTCCTTTACTTCGCGACACAATTCAATATGGCCACCAGCTGATTAAACCAAGTTATGTAGACGCTTGATGTTGAATTAATCACTCAAAACTAAAGTTGTATTTTCCTGACACAAGTAGCTAATTTACCAAAACTAAGAGTATGATCAAATATTATGTAAACATTTACTTTTAGAATAGGTGTTCATGAGTCATAACCCACTGGGCACACCACATAATTTCAACATGGATAATTGGGTAATATTTGGTTGAGAAGTTGATCAATGAGATTACAAGCTCTATTCCCCCACTCAAAAAGACAGCCAAAAGTTAGTTGAATTTCCAATGTGTTATCACTATGCGTTCAACGATCTAAAGGCACAACCAAATTGCAATGGAAAAACAATGTCTTATCAACTTCAAAATCTCAGAGCTAAGGACTGGCTTTTGCCCTGACATTTTTGTACGGTGGAAGGATGAAATAAAACAAACCAATTTAACATTTTTGATTTAATTGTCACCCAAATGTCTATCACTGCGCTTAAAAGCACAACAAAGTTCAAATGGGAATACAATGTCATATTATATTTATTTATAGAGCAGATTAATGTGTTATCACTGTGCTTCATTTAATAGCAGAACCAAATTACCTGTATTGCAGTTGAGATTACATTAAAAGTACATGGTGGAAGGGATCAGTACTGTTCGAACATGAACACTTTCTATGATTACATAAGAAGACATTTATAGTTACAGTCCCCTCAAAATACGGCAATGGATGTGCTACTCATTTTAAGGTTGAATGTTTGTTTTGTTTGTTTATATGATAGCCTTAACTTTAGGCTATTTAGTGTATTACAAAAGTCATATGGAATTGTGTTTGGTTGACAATGCAACCAAATATCAACATTTCAAGGAGATGTATATACTGCTTAGATAGTTCCGTCTGAAACACTGACTTAGTATGGCTTTAATTCCAGTTGGTCTACAATTTAATAACTGTTATGTTGGATTCATGCCTCCATCTCAACCAAAAATATAAATTTACATTTACATTTATATTTAAGTCATTTAGCAGACGCTCTTATCCAGAGCGACTTACAAATTGATGCATTCACCTTATAACATCCAGTGGAACAGTCACTTTACAATAGTGCATCTAAATCTTAAAGGGGGGTGAGAAGGATTACTTATCCTAACCTAGGTATTCCTTAAAGAACCCACTGGGCACACCACATAATTCCTTAAAGAATATGACTAAATCAAATCAAATTTAAATGTACTTTAAATAAAGTTGATTTCTCTAGTCCTGTTATTTAACTTTAGATTTTTGGTTGAGATGGAGACATGAATCCAACATATCAATGATTAATTCAAAATGCAGTGGCTCAGATAGAACTATCCAAGCATAAGATACATTTTCTTCAAATATTGATATTTGGTTGTATTGACAACCAAACACAATTCAATATCCCTAAATACCATTACATTTGAAATCAACGAGAGCTAGAAGACCTAGTCATATTGCATTGTCTATTTTTAGTTGAATCCTGGGTTGAATTGAAACACTAACTGTTGACGATGTTGCAAACGCTATACACTGTAGGCCTAAACACTATCATTGATGATATGAGTTATAAAGTATGGTAACTTTTCATTTAATCTGTTAAACCTACCCTTTGGAATGACTTTGGAATGATAGCAACAGTGAATCTATTTCATTTTTAAGTGGAGAACTCGCAACAGTCTTTATCACAATAGCACATTGGTAACAATCAGTGATAACTACCATAGCTAAACAAGGCTGGGCTTGGTTAAATGTGGATGGGAGACCAAATCGTAGCTGTAAATAGATCAATTCTTCAGTAGGAGGTGCTGCCCAGACGATTTGTTTTCTGATAGTGGATATAAGATGCATAGCAGTGCAGACGTGTTTGTCGTTGTCACATGTAAATATTGTCTTTTTATCTTCTTTTTTTGTATATGTTTCAATACATTTTAATCTCTTTTTCCATTTTTAAATTAAACATACCTTCCGGCAACCTCTATCAGAAGCTAGCCATCAGATGCTAACCAGCTAACTAGCTATTTAGTCATTGTTAGCCACTGCTAGAGGCTTTTACCTCTAGCTCAGACACCAGCCGCTTTTACCTTGGATAATAACCGCCAGTTTGCACAGAGCCAGTCTGTACAGCGCGATATCAACCCTGAGCATATCAGGACTGCTTTTCTCCACCATTACTCCAGATCCTTGTGGCTAGCTAGCTGCTACCGAGTGGCCCAGCCCCAAAGCTAGCCTTTGAACCAGGCCCATCTCCCGGCCTGCTCAGTGGACCCTATGATCACTCGGCTACACAGCTGATGCCTCCCGGATTCTTGACTAAAACGACTAGAAGCCACTACATTGGCGGAATCCTGCCGTAAGCTCTGGACCTTTGCATCGGATCATCGCAACTATTTAGCTGCTAGCGAGTGTCTATAGTGGCTAACGCCCTTGTCACGAAGCTAGCACCAGTTAGCCTTGAGCCAGGCGCATCTCCCGGCTAGCAAACAATATTACTCCAGCTACATTACCTCTTTTGCCAATTGGCCTGGACCCTTTGTCGACACGGAGCCCGGCAGATCCATAATGACTAGTCTGCCGACGTAATTCCATCCGATGTGCCCTCAACCGGCCTTTGTCGGATGTCGATGAAGACGCTTCTGCTAGCCCCGGCCTGCTAACTTTATGAACGGCGTGTCTCCAGCTTGCTAGCGTAATAACGACTTCCCTGTTTCATCTATTGCTGTTCACTGGACCCTATGATCACCTGACTACATAGCTGATGCCTGCTCGGCTGTTCATTAATAATGGTACTAAATTTTGTTTGTTTTGTTTACCTGTCGGCCCCAGCCTCGAATTCAGGCCCTGTGTCTAGTTAACCGACCCTCTCTGCCCATTCATCGCCATTTTACCTGTTGTTGTTGTCTTAACTGATTAGCTGTTGCTTTCTTACCCATTGTCTTAGCTAGCTCTCCCAATCAACACCTGTGATTGCTTTATGCCTCGCTTTATGTCTCTCTTTACTGTCAATATGCCTTGTATACTGTTGTTTAGGGTAGTTATCTTTGTTTTATTTTACTGCGGAGCCCCTAGCCCCACTCAACATGCCTCAGATACCTCTTTTGTCCAACCTCTCACACATCGGGGGACCTCACCCAGCATAACTAGTGCCTCCAGTGATGCAACCTCTCTTATTGTCACTCAATGCCTAGGTTTACCTCCACTGTACATGCACCCTACCATAACCGTCTGTACATTATGCCCTGAATCTATTCTACCACGCCCAGAAAACGCACTAGATGACTTGTTTTGATAGCCTTTAGCTGTACCCTCATCATACTCCTCTGTTCCTCTGGTGATGATGAGGTTAACCCAGGCCCTGTGTGTCCCCAGGCGCTCTCATTTGTTTACTTCTGTAACTGTAAAAGCCTTGGTTCATGCATGTTAACATCAGAAGCCTCCTCCCTAAGTCTGTTTTACTCACTACTTTAACACAGTCTGCCAACCCTGATATCCTTTCCGTGTCGGAATCCTGGCTTAGGAAGGCCACTAAATATTCAGAGATTTCCATCCCTAACTACAACATTTCCAATCAAGATAGAACTGCCAAAGGGGGAGGAGTTAAAATATACTGCAGAGAGAGCCTGCAAAGTACTGTCATACTTTCCAGGTCTATGCCCAAACAGTTCAAGCTTCTAATTTAAAAAATGAACTTCTCCAGAAATAAGTCTCTCACTTTTGCTGCCTGTTATAGACCCCCCTCAGCTCCCAGCTGTGCCATGGACACCTTATGTGAATTGAATGCCCCCCATCTATCTTCAGATTCCGTTGTGTTAGGTGATCTATACTGGGATATGCTTAACACCCCGGCCGTCTTACAATCTAAGCTAGATGCCCTCAATTTCACACAAATCATTAAGGAACCCACCAGGTACAACCCTTAATCCATAAACATGGGCAGCCTCATAGATATTATCCTGACCAACTTGACATTCACCTCAAAATACACCTCTGCTGTTTAAAATCAGGATCTCAGCGATCACTGCCTCATTGCCTGCATCCATTAAGGGTCCGCGGTCAAAAGACCACCCATCATCACTGTCAAATGCTCCCTAAAACACTTCTGCGAGCAGGCCTTTCTAATCGACCTGGCCCGGGTATCCTGGAAGGATATTGACCTCATCCCGTAAGTTGAGGATGCCTGGTTGTTCTTTAAAAGTAATTTACTCACCATCTTAAATAAGCATGCCCCTTTCAAAAAATGTAAAACTAAGAACAGATATAGCCCTTGGGTCACTCCAGACCGGACTGCCCTCAACCAGCACAAAAACATCCTTTGGCATACAGCACAAGCATAGAATAGTCCCCGTGATATGAATCTTTTCAGGGAAGTCAGAAACCAATACACACAGTCAGTTAGGAAAGCAAAGGCTAGCTTCTTCAAACAGAAATTGGCATCCTGTAACTCCAAAAAGTCCTGTGACACTGTAAAGTCCATGGAGAATAAGGGCACCTCCTCCCAGCTGCCCACTGCACTCAGGGTAAGAAACACTGTCAACACTGATAAATCCACGATAATCGAGAATTTCAAAAAGCATTTCTCTATGGCTGACCATGCTTTCCTCCTGGCTACCCCAACCCCGGCCAACAGCTCTGCACCCCACACAGCTACTTGCCCAAGCCTCCCCAGCTTCTCCTTCACCCAAATCCAGATAGCAGATGTTCTGAAAGAGCTGCAAAACCTGGACCCGTACAAATCAGCTGGGCTAGACAATCTGGACCCTCTCTTTCTAAAAATTATCCGCCCGCCATTGTTGCAACCCCTATTACTAATCTGTTCAACCTCTCTTTGTATCATCCGGGGTTCCTAAAGATTGGAAAGCTGCCACGGTCATCCCCCTCTTCAAAGGGGAAGACACCCTAGACCCAAACTGTTACAGACCTATATCCGTCCTGCCCTGCCTTTCTAAAGTCTTCAAAAGCCAAGTTAACAAACAGATCACTGACCATTTCAAATCCCACCATACCTTCTCCGCTGTGCAATCCAGTTTCAGAGGTAGTCACAGGTGCAACACAGCCACGCTCAAGGTACTAAACAATATCATAACCGCCATGGATAAAAGACAGTTCTGTGCAGCCGTCTTCATCGACCTGGCCAAGGCATTCGAATCTGTCAATCACCACATTCTTATCGGCAGACTCAACAGCCTTGGTTTCTCAAATGACTGCCTTGCCCAGTTCACCAACTACTTCTCAAATAGAGTTCAATGTGTAAAATCGGAGGGCCTGTCGTCCGGACCTCTGGCAGGCTCTATGGGGGTACCACAGGGTTAAATTCTCGGAGCGATTATTTTCTCTGTATATATCAATGATGTCGCTCTTGCTGCGGGTGATTCCTTGATCCACCTCTACGCAGACGTCACCATTCTGTATACATCTGGCCCTTCTTTGGACAGTGTGTTAACAAACCTACAAACAAGCTTCAATGCCATACAACACTCCTTCCGTGGCGTCCAGCTGCTCTTAAACGCTAGAAAAACTAAATGCATGCTCTTCAACTGATCGCTGCTCACACCCGCCCGCCTGACTAGCATCACTACTCTGGACGGTTCTGACTTAGAATATGTGGACAACTACAAATACCTAGGTGTATGGCTCAACTGTAAACTCTCCTTCCAGGCTCATATTAAGTATCTCCAATCCAAAATTAAATCTAGAATCGGCTTCCTATTTCACAACAAAGCCTCCTTCATTCATGCTGCCAAACATACCCTCGTAAAACTGACTATCCTACCAACCCTCGAAATCGGCAATGTCATTTACAATATAGCCTACAACACTCTACTCAGCAAACTGGATGCAGTCTATCACAGTGCCATCCGTTTTGTCACCAAAGCCCCATATACCACCCACCACTGCGACCTGTATGCTCTCGTCGGCTGGCCCTCGCTACATATTCGTCACCAGACCCACTGGCTCCAGGTCATCTATAAGTCTTTGCTAGGTAAAGCTCCCCCTTATCTCAGCTCACTGGTCACCATAACAACATCCACCCGTAGCACGCGCTCAAGCAGGTATATCTCACTGGTCATCCACAAAGCCAACATCCCCTTTGGCCGCCATTCCTTCCAGTTCTCTGCTGCCAATAACTGGTACGAACTGCAAAAATCACTGAAGTTAGAGACTTATATCTGAGCAGCTTACTGATCGCTGCAGCTGTACATAGCCCATCTGTAAATAGCCCACCTACCTCATCCCCATATTGTTTTTATTTATCTTTTGGCTCTTTTGCACACCAGTATTTCTACTTGCACATCATAATCTGCACATCTATCACTTCAGTGTTAGTTGCTAAATTGTAATTACTTCACTACTATGGCCTATTTATTGCCTTACCTCCTTACTCCATTTGCACACACTGTATATATATATTTATATTGTGTTATTGACTGGACTTTTGTTAATCCTATGTGTAACTCTGTCTTGTTTTTTGTCGCACTGCTTTGCTTTATCTTGGCCAGGTCACAGTTGTAACTGAGAACTTGTTCTCAACTGGCCTACCTGGATAAATAAATGTGCATTTTTTATATTACTTTAAAGATTTGACGTTGTTTTAAAGGTACAAACTCAAAATATTTTATAAGGTTTTCTATGGTGAAATTTGGTTACCATGGGGACATAATCCTGTGGCTGAAATTTCCCCTCACATCAATGTGTTTTCCACGTAGATTCCATGTCACAATACATTGACAAATTACGATGAAACAATTTTGATTCAAGCAGTTTGTGGCAAGTGATTCCAAGCTTTCAACTCAAGGCTTTTGTCATCTTGCACGATGCTTCCCTCATCTGAAAATGATTAAACCTGTGCTATTGCATCAATGATTTCCACAGCATACTTACAACTTTAATCCCCACAACTTTTGATGTGGAACCAAAGTTTGCTTGGCCACAGGGTTTTGCTTTGCGCTGCACGCCGACTAGATTGGCTGCGGTGGGTGTGTTAGTGGGTGCTGCAGCTGTGTCTGCCATAAGGGAGGGGAGTCAAAAGTGCATGGCAACATCTGCCCAGAGGAAGAGATGATTCTCTGGAGTCTGGACTGGAGAGAGTAATGAGTTTTCACTGTCTGCCACGTTTTTACATAGATTCATGCTCTTCTGGTTTAAGTCATCATCCAACAGCTTGCTGATTATGTGACAGTACAGCTCAGCATCCAAGCTATGATGCCAGGTCCTGCATGGTCACAGTACTATTCAAACTGTCCCTGAGCCACTGTCAATTCATTAGACTCCTCTGGTCGTTTTGGACTGGGCATAACAATGTGTTTGAAACGTTTAGGTTTGCTAGATACAATGAGGCAGAAATGTTTCGGAACAGTTTTTCTTCTATTCAGAAAGTTCATGCTGAACAGTATCAAACAGTATCAAGGCAGAGATATAATAATGACTGTTACTTTGTCATCAATCCCTGGCTGCCGTGCACAGATCTACAAGGCTTTCATGTTGCACCTCAGCTCTCGTGGTTCGGTTTGTTTGCATAACAAACGGCCCTCAAAATAAAAAATAAATGAAAGAATCTGCCGTTTTGTATCCCCATAGGCTTTTGCAGACTCCCTTTCTGTTACATTAGCTCACAGTCAAGAACTACTAAGACTTGGGTCTGTTTATCTTCTTTGGTTACCAGAGATAAGATACTATTGAGCACACAACACAAGTTAAGGGTGCAGCCTCCGCTCCCCATATCAGTCCCTCTTTATCACACTCAATGAATATAAATGATCGCTGAGGAGGAAAAGTTTTAGCCTCACAATTACCCCCTGGATAACAACACTTTGAGATAGTTTACACATGCAGTCAGCCAACCCTGACATCACTTATCAGGATATGTAGATAGGTAGTGCTGTTGTTCATGTAACATGGTGTAGGGAAGGCTATCATGGAGGAATAGATATGGATCATTATAAATACACAGTGCAGTGCAGCATATACAATGTAGATGGCTACAGCCTTGGTACTTGTTCAGGATCAGTGGCATCTTGGTGAAAGTCAACGTTACTTGTCTGAAGGGACAATGGCAGCTTTACAAAGAGAAGTAGATCAAAGTTAAATAGCATTAATGCATTCTCATTCCAAAAAGCCTCCGAGGGGTAAACATGGGTGAGTGACGTAAAAGAGTCTGATGCAATCTGGTGCAACAAGCCTGACAAACACAAGAACTCATCTGAATGGAACAAAACTCAAAGTCTACGAAGAAGTCACTGCAGAAGTTGACACTGAGTTGTAATGGGAATATCTACATTTAAAATGGATTCAATTGAGATGTTGCACCACTAATCTACACAGAATACCTCACAATGCCAAAGTGGAATTTATTTATTTTTGAATTTTTTGACTAATAAAGCTTGATTGTCTCAAGTCAATAGGTATTCAACCCCTTTGTTATGGTAAGCCTACATTTTTGCTTACCAAATCACATAAATTCCATGGAATAATAGTGGTTAACATGAGTTTTGAATGATTATCACAAATCTGTACACCAAACGTACAATTAAGATCCCTCAGTCGAGTAGTGAATTTCAAGTAGAGATTCAACCACAGAGACCAGGAGGTTTTCCAATGCATCGCAAAGAAGAGCACTTATTGGTAATGGATTATTTTCAAACAATTACAGAGTTTAATGGCTGTGATAGAAAAAAAATGTGGATGGACAGGATGGAGTAAAAAAAAAGGAAGTCTGTACAGAATAAAAACATGCATCCTGTTTGCACTTAGCCACTAAAGTAATACTGCAAAAAAAATGTGGCAAAGAAATGTACTTTTTGTCCTGAATACAAAGCGTTATGTTTGGGACAAATCCAGTACAACACGGAATACCACTCTTCATATTTTCAAGCATGGTGGTGGCTGCATCATGTTATGTATATGCTCTTCAGCAGCAAGGACTAAGGATTTTTGGAAGGGTATAACAAATGGAATAGAGCTAAGCAAAGGCAAAATCCTTGATGAAAACCTGGTTCAGTCTGCTTTCCAACAGACACTGGGAGACCAATTCACCTTACAGCAGGAAAATAACCTAAAACTCAAGGCCAAATATACACTAGAGTTCCTTACCAAGAACACATTGAATGTTCTTGAGTGGCCTAGTTTCAGTTTTTACTTAAATCATCTTGAAAATCTATGGCAAAACTTGAAAATGGCTGGCTAGCAATGATCAACAAACAACTTGACAGAGTTTGAAGAGTTTTTAAAAAAGACAAATGGGAAATATTGTACAATCCAGGAGGGCGAAACTCTTAGAGACTTAGAGACCCAGAAAGAGACCCAGAAAGAGACCCAGAAAGAGACCCAGAAAGAGTCCCAGAAAGACTCACAGCGTTAATCACTGCCAAAGGTGATTCTAACATGTTTTGACTCAGGGAGTTGAATACTTTTCGAATCAAGATATACTAGTGCTTTATTTTTCATTAATCTTTAAAAGATATATATATAATCTTCCACTTTGACACTACATAATATTTCATGTAGATCATGTTTACTAAAAGAGAAATGAAATTAATATTTTTTTGGCCTTGGCTCGTTTTCTGTGAAGAACATGTAAAATAACACATTTTCATTGAGTGTGCACTGTGCACCTCCCTACACATTTATATTACATATGTGGTGTTCGGGTCCACCAGACTTAAGAGTAATAAAAGTGTGGAAAAGTGTGTGTGTAGGTGAAAAGAAGTAAAAAATTCCTCCTCTCTGGGCCTGCGGTTTCAACATAGCACCAAGAACCTGTCTGTCTCCCTGCCTGTCTGCCTGTCTCCCGCTTTTCTCACACTCTTTGCACCTTGTAGTATATCAAACTACACAATATCTTGCGGGAACCTGCACAATGTTATTGCAAAACATCATTTCGATACATTATTTTGATACTTTGTAAAAAATAAAATGCTGTATTTTTCCACACTCTACCCCAGCCAGGTGCAAATTGGAGGAGGGACACAACAAATAAATAGCTTTGCATGTGTGGCTCCATACCACAATCAGTATGCCAAAAATAATCTCTGCTCAGAGGGCGTTAGAAACTATTTTTGCAGAGAGAGAAGCTAGTGTGGAAGGAGCGTCTTCCACTTTGGAAGATGAAGAATTTTCCTAATATGAGGATCATCTCTCTGTCAATTCAGAGTCTGACAGTGAGTTGGAAGAAGAGGATGAGATTGACCCTCAGCCAGCCCCAGGACCAGCCCGTCAGCAACCAGCTCATCAGCAGCCTGCAGGAGGAGAAATATAGATGTCAAATAAATGTGAAATTGAATGGTCTTCTTGCCCAAGGAATGAGCCAACCCGCATGGCTGCCAATGTGATAAGGATGCAAACAGGGCCGACGTGGATGGAGGTTATTCATCTGCAGGACATAATGTCTTCTTTTTAACTGTTCATCCCAGACACAATCCATTCTGGACTGCACTACCTTTCTCTCCTGTGGGCTGGCAAATTTAAGTTGTTAAGCTAGCCAAAATCCCCTAGTTCTGACTTGTATAAAGTTACACATTCTTGTTTGTTTAGAAGTGTCAATGAATCTCATTTTGTGTGCATAGAGCACATGCCTGAAAATAAGTTCATTCTGTGAATAGATCTTACCCTGTTTACTGAGGATTTGGAACAGATAACTCTAGTACCTCCGCTCCTAGTTCTGCACCAGAGGAACTAATTATGTTACTTTTCTCTGCATAATTTAAAACATTTTATGCTAATGTCTTGGAAGAAATTATTGCCTCCTGGAATTTTTCTGGTACACACCATATTATTTGTGTGCTTACAACACAGAATTTGTACCAGAAATACGTAATTAGGGCTGTCACTCCTCCCCCTTCCCCAATATCCAATATCTCGTGTGGACTAGATATTCTGCGAATAGGCAAAAAAAGGGTAAACTTATATTGAAATACAAAATCTCTTGGTCAACAGTCAATAATTTATACAGTACAGTATATGTTCCATATATACTGTAGACCTACAGAGACTATTTTAAAATATGTACTTCCTCTTTGTGCTATACTTGATCCAGTTAAAGTTGTGCTTCTAATCCAGTGAAGCTGAACTTCTAAAAATGTCTAAAACCTTCAGGACTGTAACTTTAACCCCATGGTAAGATATTGTAGGGGAGGGGTCAGACACAAATATTAGTGTATTATATCAAATTAATTTCAACTTCTGAGATGTAAAGAATATCAAGGGAAGATTTAACCTTTTAGGTTTTATTTTATTCATGATGAATGTCCTTACGTAGTTTTTTCTTCCGTTGTTCAGTCATTTCAGTATCCTTATAGCCTCATGCTGTCCAAAACTTTAAAGGCAGACCCTTACTCAGCATATTTTAAGAATATATCAATAATTCCTACACAAGAACAGCAGAGTAAATGCTTTCACAAATTTCCATTTGAGACTAGAGGTACATTTGATCTTCTAAAGGCATGAAAATGTCACCTCTGCAGTCACAGCAATACATCTGGTCATTACAAACACATTAATCGGCGATAACGTTTCATCCACCATGGGTAATTTATTCCAACATATTGTTTATGTCAGACAGGCAGAACTTATGTAGTCTAAATTACAAAATAATATCAGAGGCTTTTGTAAGCCTCTACTGTTCTGTACTTTGATGTCCAAACTTGCGAAACATAGACGTCTATGATTGGTTCAGATTTGGTCCAGTACGGACCAACTACATTGGTCTTGTTTGGGGGCGGAGCTCATTAAAATAATAGCCAGTATGTAGAATAATACCTAAATATGCAAAGGGAGATATTGCATATTTATACCTTGGGGAACCTACTCAGGAGAATGAAGAGAATGACATTCATATGCATAATTCGGCATTTCTTTGTAACGTAGATCAGGGACACGATGTGTAAATTGTAAATGCACTTCACCTACTGTAACCCCCCAAAATGTTGAAACCCAAGGTTTCATATTATAACTGACACCACATTCTTTCTGCAGACATCTTTGAATCTTCATTTCAGCAGATATTTAAGAGTTTTTGGGAAACGTGATCACATAACAAACTTAACTTTATGACTCTAACTACTGTTTCTTGAAGGAGGGAAACAAGGTACATACTATGGGGAGTCACACTCTTGCGACTTCGGTTGAAGGATCTACAGTCACGCCTGACAAGGCCAATGAAATCCACGCCTCGCTAGAAGCGCCGCCTTCCACAGGTGATAAGCGTGAAGCTCGGATTCATTCCTTTAATTAAATACTGCTCTTCACCGAGCCCAGGTACGGGCAATGCGGGGTCAAATAGGAGTTGTACCTCGTTTCCCTCCTTCAGGGAACAGTAGTTATAATAATTTTACATTCCCTTTCAGTCAGTAAACTTCAGTACAACATACTATGGGGTAATATAATCACACCCCAAGCCAACCCCAACAAATACTTTATGAAAACAGCCTATGGAAATTCTGTTCCCGTGGAATTGCCCTGTTTCCAAATGAGGCTAGAGAGCTGCTTGAAGCAGTAGCCTTAATAAGGGAAGTGATGAGACAGACAGTCGAGCCAGAGACACAGACCACCTAGAGGATGGGGTGATGAGCGGCTAAATTAGGAGATTAAAATCATGCCTGTCATAAATGTCAAGAAGGTTTATGAACCTGGATATCTCCAAGCCATCATAAACCCCACCAGCAGAAATGTATTGACCTGCCCATCAAAAAAAGGACTAAAAATGACCAGAACTTGATTGCTTTTTACTCCAGTTCTTAACGCTTTGAAAATATATTGGTGATGAAGTCTAATCGAGGAGAAAATCTATCTGATACGCATGAAAAATTACCCCATCGACCCCCCCAAAAAAGGGCAATTACTCCAGAGGCCAAATAATTAATAAAACTCATGAAATGCACCAAAAAAATTCCCCACATAAATCTATCTATCGACGCCCACTGGGCACAGACGTCAATTAAACGTGCATTCCACGTATTTTTCAACAAAACACTGTGCCCAGTTTTGTTTCACTGTTGATAGAAAGTACACAACAACAAACAGTCTGTCTCAAACACCACATGGGAAACGGACAGGGATGTCAATCATCTCTGGAATGTATTTAACCTTGGGATATGTTTTAATGATCTCCCCATAATAGAAGCAGTGTACACATATGTATACAGGTTTGTCTCAGTGTCTAGATTAGGCTTGCTATGGTCCAGGGCACATGTGGTAGTCAAATATCCCTTGGGGATTCCCTCTACCCTTTTGCAGGATCATTTTCAGATGTACAGTAGTCATAAAGTTGTCATCAAATAATAGCCAATTTGATCTGTTAGGCAAATCAAGACATAGGCTAGCCATTTTATAAAAACTGGCACAATGGTCTCATGTGCCCAGGATTCCATAAAGAATGCAAACAACAAAGTGGGCAATTTATTCTCATTATATTGCACTTTACGTTTGAATAATGGATAACGGATGCAATCAATAATGCATAATTTTATCCTGCTTTTCCTGAGGCTTTCTGTCCATAACATTTGCTGACAAAAGTAAAACAAAACTCCTCGACTTCAAATAAAATCATAACCGCTTGACTGTATTTGCAAGCTCACATTTCCCCCAGAACAATGTACCAGTGCTGTTGTGTTTTGTGTGACACCGTAACTATGCTGAGGTCCACCCCACAATACAAATCAATGTAATGTACCACCTAGGGGAACACTCCCAGGTAGCACATAACGTTCTGAGAACTATATGTTTCTTAGAGCTTGGTTGTCCCATAGACATTAAAACCAGTAGATAGTGATAGCGCTGACGTTGCATGAAGCCAGAAGTATTTGAATTTGAACAGTGCCATATTGATGAGTTGCACCAAAAAAAATCGCTTAAGGATCATGGCGAAAGTGACAATAACTAGCAAAGGATAATGGTCGATGTAATCATTTTCATCCTGCCTGAAAGAGTCAACCCAACCAGGCGCGAGCCTCCTCGTTGACTGCCGGCCTGTGATTGGTCTGTGTCATCACGTGGTCCTGTGTGAAGACCTTCCATCGTTATTCTGGGAATGGTGCAGGATAGTTGCTTGGCTTTAGAACATTCTCAGTACATTTAAATTAATAGTAATTTTTGGGCTATTTCATCACTTTAACAGAACATTTCCTCAAAGTTCAAACATGGTTACATTTATTAAAACGGTTGGTAATGTTCTAGGAACATTCTCCTACTGGTTTGACATTGGGAATGTTCGCAAATAGTTCAGAGAAGGGCAAGAAACAACATTCTTCTGTGGGAATTTCAATACATAATGTTTCAGCATAACGTTTCCTACAGGTTTTTGGTCTGTTTGAATAGAAATAAATGAACAGCTTTTTCTCCCCAATTTTATGGTATCCAATTGGTAGTTACGGTCTTGTCTCAGCGCTGCAACTCCCGTACGGACTCAGGAGAGGAGAAGGTCAAGAGCCATGCGTCCTCCGAAACACAACCCAACCAAGCCGCACTGCTTCTAGACACAATGCCCACGTAACCCGGAAGCCAGCCGCACCAATGTGTCAGAGGAAACACCGTACACCTGGCGACCGTGTCAGCATGCACTGCGCCAGGCCCGCCACAGGAGTCGCTAGTGTGAGATAGGACAAGGACATCCCTACCAGCCAAACCTTCCCCTAAGCCGGATGATGCTGGGCCAATTGCGTGCCACCCCATGAGTCTCCCAGTCACGGCTGGCTGCGACAGAGCCTGGACAATACCCCAGAATCTCTAGTGGCACAGCTAGCACTGCGATGCAGTGCCTTAGACCACTGCGCCACTCGGGAGGCCCAAGAAATGTTCTATGAGTTTAAAAAAAAACATGGCATGCTAGCTCCATCCTGGTGGTACAGTGGACTAATTCCAAGGGTAGGGAACAGAAGATCATATGTTTGAATCTCACTGATGCTGTGCCACAATCAAATTAATGTTTTTGCATGATTAAAGCCTAAGCAAATTACTTTTCATGTGTCCTATCAGTGCTTGGAGTTCAAAACAGTTAACCTACGATAGCAGTGTTATTAAAAGTCTTATTGAAAGATTGAGTTAAAGTTTTAAGAAAACCTAAAAAAAAAACTTGAATTTCCGATCTCAGAACATTAATAAAACTTCACAGGAAAACTTTCATGGAACCATGCTAAAACGTTCTCAGAACCTCCCTGCAAGTAAAAATGAACATTCTCAGAACAGGCTAAATTTGAACTTCCATTCTCAAAACGTTGAAAGAACGTTCAATTTTACCGGTCAGGAAACATATGACTTAGGGCTGGGCGATAAATCAATATCAATAATTATCGAGGTAATTACTTCTCTCAAAAACAATATAAAAACGTTTAGATTCATTTTTGAATAATGTCGATATCGAACAATTAGGTCCAGCAGTCCATTTCACCTCTGACGCAGCAGGAACATGCGGACTAGTGACAATATGCACGTGGAGAGGTTTACGCCCACTAAAAACCAATTAGCACCTCAAGTGATGGAGTAGCCACTACTAACCACTAAAAATGTGTGATGTAGGTGGAAACAGTGGCAGTGATAGCCATAGAGAAGGAGCAGCTTCCAACAAAGAAATGATTGATGAAAAGGGTTCAACTGTTTCAGTCATTTGGAAGTGGTTCGGCCTTTTGAAGTCGGACAAAAGCCCTACAAGCAAACATCGAAAAGACAAAGACATCACAAATGCTATTATCCATTGCATTGTTAAGGACATGCTACCAATTAGCACAGTCGAAAAGGAAGGTTTCAAGAGGCTTATCAATTTAATTGACCTCAGGTACGTGCTCCCTGGCCGCAAACACGGAACAATTTTCCTTAAAGTATTTTTTATTTTTTTATTATGTGAGCTACACATAATATGTAACCTGTATTTAACTAGGCAAGTCAGTTAAGAACAACTTCTTATTTTACAATGACAGCCTATCGGGAAACAGTGGGGTAACTGCCTTGTTCAGGGGTAGAACGACAGATTTTTACAGGCCCAACTCTCTAACCACTAAGCTCCCTGCCTAGTGGCATTAGGCATTCTTGAGTCTGAAGCAGATATGCACCTTTTAAACATTATTTGATTAATATCGTGATAATTATCATTATCGAATGATAAAATATATAGATATCGTGATATTGATCAAATTGATTTGCCATATCGCCCAGCCCTAATATGCCTTCCTTCCCAGAACCAATGGGAATCCAAAAACTTACATTCTCACAGCTTCCAAGTTACCAAATGTGCTAGCTGGGCTACAATTGGGACTATCTTTAAGGTTGTATAATGCTCATGAAAAGTAATACAGTAGCTAAGTTATAAGCCTACAGTATGCATAATGCACTCATTCATTGACTACTTGAGAAATGGTTGTGACATCCAAATTAATCTGGGGTTCTCAAAGTGGGGTCCGCAGACCATCTCTTGTTGTCAAATTGACTGAGGCCAGCAAATCTCGTTGTCAAATTGACTGCGGCCAGCAAAGAGCCAGCGTCAAACATGTAGAAATGTTCTGCCCCAGTCAATTTGACAACAAGGGATTTGCTGGCCTCAGTCAATTTAAACATAAAAGACGGATTGACGTAATGAACCAAAGCGTCCGTTGCTATGCTGGTTGCTTAGCCCTATTTTACCTCCGAGCGGTCGCTTAGGAAGGAGGATGCGGGCAGTTATAGTTCTATTTCACCTCATAAGTGCTTGCTCAGTCCGCGAAAAATTATTACCTCAGAATTGCTTTCCAAGGACGATATTTTTGACGCTGACAACCTGCTGCTTCAGAGTGCCGAAAAGACTGGAAAGAGAACACTCTTTCTTTATCATATATTTGTCTTTATATAAGAAAATATTGTTAAATAGGAAGAAATTATTTAAACTATTTTTAGATTGATGCTGCGAGCTACTGTACTTATTTACCCCAGCCTGCCTAATCAAGAGGTGCAACATTCAGAGAAATTCCCAATTCAGGGTAACGTTAAACAGATAGATAACTGGACGGATTTAGCTAATAAAAGTTATGTACAACATTTTTTCAACAACCATTTTCCATCTAGCTTGTTGGTCATCAACATGTCCAAGCCCCCCAGGAGGTATCGCATCCACCAATACCAGTGAGTTCAGATCAGTCTGATTTGCTGTGCTCTGAGTTGGAGTCGGAGGTATAGCCTTCCAGCTTGAGATAGGCTATACCTTCCAAAAGTGTTGAAAAGTGAATATCTCCCATTTATAACACTGCACTAATCCATCAAATGTTCTCACAGTAAAGTGTAAACTGTGTGTTTGCTTGTTAACGTCTCTGTCTCCTACCCTGTTCCCTTTAACTCTGCTCCTGTTCTCCAGGACCTAGGGGTTCTGCCTAACACCCAGACGTGGATCCACCTGATGTCCATTACCAACCACCCTCCAACTTTTCATTACATCATCTACAGCTACTGTTATTGTCATGTTGTCATTATCTGTTAAGAATGTTTTCTTGCTCTATCATACTGGTCACACAAAATGTGAGATACACAGATTAACTAAAAAGACTAGCACTGAAAACACTCAGAATGAAGAGAGCAGCAGTGCCTGGACTCTCTTCAAGTCCGCATTCTGAGACTGGCTGTCTGTTGAGAACAAGTGACAGACAGAATCTCTCACCCACATAACAACCACCTCCTCAAAATTCCACACACCATAATGCAGTATATGATTGCCATGAGAGTGTACCAAAAAATATACAAGTTTATGTATTAAAATCTTAAATATTTCCAGATTGGTTTTCACAGTTGTTTCACAAGGTGTTCATTATTGTAAGTTGTAAGGTATCCGTTGATGGTATTTATTGAGAGCACCTCCTCCCAGCTGCCCACTGCACTGAGGCAAGGTAACACGGTCACCACCAATAACTCCGTGATAATCGAAAACTTCAACAAGCATTTCTCAACGGCTGACCATGCCTTCCTCCTGGCTACTCCAGACTCGGCCAACAGCTCTGCCCCCCCCCCGCAACCACTCCTTCGTATCATCTGAGATCCCCAAGGATTGGAAAGCTGCCACGATCATCCCCGTCTTCAAAGGGGGAGACACCCTGGACCAAAACTGTTAAAAGACCTATATCCATCCTGCCCTGCCTATCTAAGGTCTTCGAAAGCCAAGTCAACAAACAGATCACTGACCATCTCGATTCCCACCATACCTTCTCCGCAGTGGACTCCGGTTTCCGAGCCGTTCACGGGTGCACCTCAGCCACGCTCAAGGTACAAAACGATATCATAACCGCCATCGATAAAAGACAGTACTGTGCAGCCGTCTTCATCGACCTGGCCAAGGCTTTCGACTCTGTCAATCACCATATTCTTATCGGCAGACTCAGTAACCTCGGTTTTTCTAATGACTGCCTTGCATGGTTCACCAACTACTTTGCAGACAGAGTTCAGTGTGTCAAATCGGAGAGCATGTTGTCCGGTCCTCTGGCAGTCTCTATGGGAGTACCACAGGGTTCAATTCTCGGGCCGACTCTTTTCTCTGTATATATCAATGATGTTGCTCTTGCTGCGGGCGATTCCCTGATCCACCTCTACGCAGACGACACCATTCTGCATACTTCTGGCCCTTCCTTGGACACTGTGCTATCTAACCTTCAAACGAGCTTCAATGCCATACAACACTCATTCCGTGGCCTCCAGCTGCTCTTAAACGCTAGTAAAACCAAATGCATGCTTTTCAACCATTCGCTGCCTGCACCCGCACGCCCAACTAGCATCACCACCCTGGATGGTTCCGACCTAGAATATGTGGACATCTATAAGTACCTAGGTGTCTGGCTAGACTGCAAACTCTCCTTCCAGACTCATATCAAACATCTCCAATCCAAAATCAAAACTAGAGTCGGCTTTCTATTTCGCAACAAAGCCTCCTTCACTCACGCCGCAAAACATACCCTCGTAAAACTGACTATCCTACTGATCCTCGACTTCGGCGATGTCATCTACAAAATAGCTTCCAATACTCTACTCAGCAAACTGGATGCAGTTTATCACAATGCCATCCGTTTTGTTACTAAAGCACCTTATACCACCTACCACTGCGACCTGTATGCTCTAGTCGGCTGGCCCTCGCTACATGTTCGTCAACAGACTCACTGACTCCAGGTCATCTACAAGTCTATGCTAGGTAAAGCTCCGCCTTATCTCAGTTCACTGGTCACAATGGCAACACCCACCCATAGCACGCGCTCCAGCAGGTGTATCTCACTGATCATCCCTAAAGCCAAAACCTCATTTTGGCCGCCTTTGCTTCCAGTTCTCTGCTGCCTGCGACTGGAACGAATTGCAAAAATCTCTGAAGTTGGAGACTTTTATCTCCCTCACCAACTTCAAACATCTGCTATCTGAGCAGCTAACCAATCGCTGCAGCTGTACATAGTCCATCGGTATATAGCCCACCCAATTTACCTACCTCATCCCCATACTGTTTTTATTTTATTTACTTTTCTGCTCATTTGCACACCAGTATCTCTACCTGTACATGTTCATCTGATCATTTATCACTCCGGTGTTAATCTGCTAAATTGTAATTATTCACTCCTATGGCCTATTTATTGCCTACCTCCTCATGCCTTTTGCACACAATGTATATAGATTTTTTTTTTTCTACTATGTTATTGACTTGTTAATTGTTCATTGTTTACCCCATGTGTAACTCTGTGTTGTCTGTTCACACTGCTATGCTTTATCTTGGCCAGGTCGCCGTTGCAAATGAGAACTTGTTCACAACTAGCCTACCTGGTTAAATAAAGGTGAAATGAAAAAAAAATGAAATGGTTGTATCCTAGGACCTACAATAAATACATATATATTAAACCACAAGGGTGTGGTGATGAGCTATGCGAGATAGAAAAAAATGTATCATAATAAAGGCCGACTGCAATTCTATTATTTCAGTGTAGATAAGGGAAGGGCAGGTTAAAATAAAATCATGACAGCCAGACACGCCAGGGTAGGATATCAAACTGATTTGCATATGAATGGAGTGGAAAAAGGTAAGTAACTTTAATGTGTCAAGCAGATTACATGTTTTATTTGCCATTTAAGACATGGATTTCATGTTGTAATGTTACCAAGGTAACCAAAAGTAGTTTGAGTTAATGTTTTCATTTTATTAGCAAAACAAAACTTTTTAAAAAAGAACGTAATTTAGGCTGTAATTCTAATCATCGAATTACGCCGTTGATATAGCAACAGATGCTAATAGTTTATCGACTCCCATTGTGATGCAGAGAGGGATACTTTTTGACCTCCTTTTCGGGAGAAAATATTGTGAAACACTATCATTACACCATTAACTTTTCTGAAATGACAATGCAAAAATATTACATATATCTCCTTTAATCTACAATTTATGTTATTTTTCCTGGGCAACATGGGCCTGGGAGGCTAACAGGGATATTGGTATTCACAGTATTCCACCAATTTTTACTTTTTCAACTCAATCGTTTTTGTCTTCCCCCCCAACAATTGTTTAACATAAATGCAGTAGTTTAAAGTAACTAAATCAAAATACACTATACAGTATATATACAAACGCTACCAGCCCCAATGCATAGTGCCAACTATAAAGTTTGGTGGAGGAGGAATAATGGTCTGGGGCTATATTTAATGGTTCAGGATAGGCCCCTTATTTCCAGTTAAGGGATTAACACTACAGCCTACAATTACATTCTAGACAATTCTGTACTTCCAACTTTGTGGCAACAGTTTGGGGAAGGACCTTTCCTTTTTTCAGCATGACAATGTCCCTGTGCACAAAGTGAGGTCCATACAGAAATGGCTTGTCGAGATTGGTGTGTAATAATTTGACTGGCCTGCACAAAGTCCTGACGTCAACCCCATCAAACACCTTTGGGATGAATTGGAACGCCTGGGAGCCAAGCCGAATAGCCCAAACTGAGTGCCCGAACTCACTAATGCTCTTGTGGCTGAATGGAAGCAAGTCCCTGCAGAAATGTTCCAACATCTAGAGGAAAGCCTTCACAGAAGATTGGAGGCTGTTATAGCAGCAAATGGGGGACCAACTCCATATTGATGACCATGATTTTGGAATGAGATGTTCCACATACTTTTGGTCATATAGTGTACTTTGAAGTACTACTTAAGTATTTTTTGGGGGTATTTGAACTCTACTTTACTATTTATATTTTTGACTACTTTTACTTAATTCCTAAAGAAAATAATGTACACTCATGACATTTTAGCCCTTTTTCTCCCCAATTTCGTGGTATCCAATTGGTAGTAGTAGTTACAGTCTTGTCTCATCGCTGCAACTCCCGTACGGACTCGGGAGAGGCGAAGGTTGAGAGCCATGCGTCCTCCAAAACACAACCCAACCAAGCCGCACTGCTTCTTGACACAATGCCCATCCAACCCGGAAGCCAGCCGCACCAATGTGTCGGAGGAAACACCATACACCTGGCGACCTGGTCAGTGTGCACTGCACCCGGCCCGCCACAGGAGTTGTTTGTGCGCAATGAGACAAGGATATCCCTACTGGCCAAAACCTCCCTAACCCGGACGACGCTGGGCCAATCGTGCGCAGCCCCATGGGCCTCCCAGTCGCGGCCGGCTGCGACAGAGCCTGGACTCGAACCCAGATTCTCTAGTGGCACAGAACTCAGGCTCTATACTCATTACATTTTGGTTGCTCAGGCAGGACAGCAATATGGTCCAATTCACGAACCATCAATATAACGCTTTGTCATCTCTACTGCCTCTGATCTGGCAGACTCACTAAACACAAATACTGCGTTTATAAATTATGTCTGAGTTTTGGAGTGTGCCCCTGGCTGTCCATAATTAAATATTACAAAATTAAAAAAATTGTGCCGTCTGGAATTTGATGGATGTTTTGCATTTACTTTAACTTTTTACTTTTACTCCAGTAACATTACGAAAATGTAGTACTTTTTCCTCCACTGTATTTAAGTACATTTAAACCGAGATACTTTTAGACCTTTACTCAAGAAATAGTTGGGTTACATACATAATGGGTTACTTTCACTTTTACTTGAGTCATTTTCTATTAAAATATGTTTACTTTTACTCAAGTATGACAATTGAGTATTTTTTCCACCACTGCATAAATGCACTGTAATTTAAGCTTTAAAAAAAAAAATCTCTGCCTCATGACAAAATGTGTAAAATTGCATGATATTAGCTTTAAAGCTGCAACAACAAAATATCTCTGCCCCATGACAAAATGTGTAAAATTGCATGATATTAGCTTTAAAGCTGCAACAACAAAATATCTCTGCCCCATGACAAAATGTGTAAAATTGCATGATATTAGCTTTGAAGCTGCAACAACAAAATATCTCTGCCCCATGACAAAATATGTAGAATTGCAGGAAATTAGCTTGAAATCTGCTAAATGTTCTCTCCGATGCCAAGAAGCACATCTTTAAAATGTTCCCTCCCAGGGCCCCAGACTTGGTTCCTCCGGCCATGCACTGCCAAAGTCATAGTAAAACTCATTGTATGCTATTTTTATCTCACCCGAGTTGTGTTCTGATTATGAGGGGGTCCCTGATGAATTTTCGATAACAAAAGAGGTCCTAAGCCCCAAAAAGTTTGAAAAGCTCTGGATAAAGTGTATTGATAACTTTGGTTCAAGGCGTACATTGAAATTGTTGCTTGGCAGTTTGCATGGACAGCAGCATAAATGAATGGACATGCATAGACTGCGAACGTTGTTGTTATTATTATGATTACAATGCATTATATGAAGTGAAGCTATCCACAAACAATTCTAATAACAAAGGCAATTTGAATATAAAAGATATTTCTCAGAATTTACTATTTTGTCGTACATGAAAAAGTGTTAGAGTGAGATGGTATTCCCGACTGTACTCTGCATGTGTCAGCTGAGTATGTAATTGGAAATTGCTTGCATTAGTGACTAGCATATTTATGCACCTCTGACCAACTCTAACTGACCTGGATGGCTTCCTCTCATATTTTTATTCTGAAATGTCTTGTGAAACGTCTTCTGGATTGTCTTCTGAAATGTCTTGTGAAACGTCTTCTGGATTGTCTTCTGAAATGTCTTGTGAAGGTCATTCCAGTGGTTGTGATGACTGAATGCTCTGATGCTTTGACTTTAAACATGAATTTCCCGAGAGTTTCAGGGAGAGCGGCATTACCTTATGGAGATAAAATTAAGCTAATTTCAGCCCAAAATAGATTATATTGTAATAATGACTCTCTATGCTGTATGATAGTCCTTAACGGTTTGCATATACTGAGGGTGGATTTTCACAGTGCTCATTATCATTATCTAGAATTTTTCCAGAAGGAACTTTAGTCGTGGCAAGTCAGATAAGATAAAGATATATAGAAAACATATACACAGCAACATTCACACATGACCGATACAAATGCTTACACGGTACAGTTGCAGTCAGAAGTTTACATACACTTAGGTTGGTCTCAATAAAACTCATTTTTCAACCACTCCACAAATTTCTTGGAAACAAACTATAGGTTGGCAAGTCGATTAGGACATCTACTTTGTACATGACATAAGCAATTTTCCAACATTTGTTTACAGACAGATTATTTCACTTATAATTCCCTGTATCACAATTCCATTGGGTCAGACGTTTACATACACTAAGGTGACTGTGCCTTTAAACAGCTTGGAAACTTCCAGAAAATGATGTCATGGCTTTAGAAGCTTCTGATAGGCTAATTGACATAATTTGAGTCAATTGGAGGTGTACATGTTGATGTATTTCAAGGCCTACCTTCAAACTCAGTGCCGCTTTGCTTGACATCATGGGAAAATCAAAAGAAATCAGCCAAGACCTCAGAAAAACAATTGTAGACCTCTACAAGTCTGGTTCATCCTTGGGAGACATATCCAAATGCCTGAAGGTACCACGTTTATCTGTACAAACAATAGTACGCAAGTATAAACACCATGGGACCACGCAACCGTCATACCGCTCAGGGAGGTGACACGTTCTGTCTCCTAGAGATGAAAGGTGCAAATCAATCCCAGAACAACAGCAAAGGACCTTGTGAAGATGCTGGAGGAAACAGGTACACAAGTATCTACAGTAGGGCAAAAAAGTATTTAGTCAGCCACCAATTGTGCAAGTTCTCCCACTTAAAAAGATTGAGAGAGGCCTGTAATTTTCATCATAGGTACACTTCAACTATGAAAAAAATCCTGAAAATCATATTGCACTAGCAGTGCCGTTGCTAACTATCATAGCTGGTCCAATTATTGCAAATAGTTATGGGATATTAGAATCTCATTATCTAAACCTTTGTCATCAATGCCAGGTAGCCATTGCGAGTGTACCCATGAGTTTACCAGTAACATTTCTAGGGTTTTAGAGGTTCCAAGCTCATCATGTTCATCATATTTCTATGGTGTGAACCCTCTGTCAGCGTGAGAAGGAGACATGACATAATGCAACTTCAACCACTCTCTTCTTTTGTGCCTCAGTGTTCATCCTCCTGTACTATCCCATTCAATTACACTGTTGCATTTTACATTTTCCCTTTTGAAAACTACTATTTTAATTCAGGGTTAAGATCGGACACAAGTTTCAGCGTGACAGTAAAACAATATGGATGAGAATAATGATAGTGTGAAATCTGAATTGAGATCAGCCGGTCAGCCAGGATACAATTAACAATGTCAAATATTGTCACAGGTTCCGAATGGTGGACCTTTTTGCCACATGCCCTGACAGTAATACGGTCAGACGGAGAGGGAGCGTTAATGGAAGAGCAGAAAGAGCAGACAGAACCATGGCTACTCTCTGATTGGTCTGCCAGACCCATCAGCAACCCCCTGATCAGAGCACTGTAGGGACAGGGCTCTACGAAAAGACCAATGTGAGGGCATGATATGTCATCCACTTTTGGCAGTATCTTTGCTCACGTACAGTCGAATGTGTCTCAGCTTGTCAGGTAGAGTTAAAAAGCAAGGGAAGGCTATGGGGACAATTTCAAGAATGTAAACTCTCCTTTAGTGACAATATACCTCTCACTAATATGTTAAAGTCATATACAGATCCAGAAGGAAGCGAGGGTCTTCACTAGATAAATCATTTAGGACCTTACACATTCACTGAAAAGTCAATACGCCGTACTGCCGCCATGGCACAGACTCAGGTCTTTACCAAAAGAGCCACTAACAGTATTGTGCTGGCATCAGTATGGCTTTTAAATGAAAATGAAATTCTGTGACTTATGTTTATCTTCTATTGTACAGCTCTTGAATGAAATATAATTTAGTGACTTACATTTAGCAACGGTGCTGGTCTCAGATTTGTGATGATTTTGTCTTAACCTGTATGTTTTCGACCTAGGCATCAGTACTCTCAAGATGGCTGCCAGTCCAGTCATTATGCCATCATGGATTTGAATGGGGACATCCGTTCTATTCATTCCATTTCTATGGTTCAAACAGCCTGGAATAGACAACCACTCCAATCCCCACCCCTCTTCCCCCAAACCCCTTAAAGAAACTCATTCTGTAAAAAAAGGAACCTGGGCCAACATCCAGAGAGTGCATCTCAAAACAAAGCGACGTGCCATTCTGGGGGTGTTTCATCCCCCTGCTCGAAGCAGAGAGAAGTGGCTGTGTTCCCTGCAGTAACTCCCACTGAACTGCTCACTGAGTCAGAGCTCATAGTATGACAGGCATGCCAGCTAGGTTTATTTGATCACTCTCAGGATGGGGAGAGAATGGCTGGCTTTGCCACACACAGAGCCCTCTGCAGCACGGAAGAGAAGAGGCAAGCTTTTCCTTCGCCTGTGGCCAAACACATTAGGTTTTTATGTTCCCGCACATCTTGTCAACACCATGAAATCACTTCAGTTGAAAATAGTGCTCAGCAATACAAAAGGGGTTATGTTAGGCAAAACCTTGCTGAAAACTCATCATAACATGTATATACAGTTGCTGTAATGGCTTTGACTTACTGTGTCTCAAGAATGGATACATGCATTTCATTATACAATCTATTGACAATGTTATACAGCTGAAATAAAATGTAATGTAATGTCAAGTCAACAGCAATTTTGCCATTGGATGCATTGGTAAGATTATATCCTTTAGAAGTAATAATACTACAAAAAACTATACTACACATCTAGATTTGGTCTGAGGTTTTCAAAGAATTCTCATTCTTACTCAAGGTTGGTTATCCAATACTTTAAGGCTGGAGCCTAAGGACAGTCCATAGTTCTGCTCAACACCGCATGAGTTGGGGTATACTGGACCTAGTACAGTTTTAAAATATTGAAACTGATGTTCTGTTAGGTATGAGGGAATCCAATGCAGCTCACATACGCTTGCTGCTTTATTATTTAAGAGTGCAGTACTGACATCTAGTGCTAAAATGTGAAAGTAATTCCCTTAGAGGACTGACAATGCCGTTGTGTACTGATATTGTGTTGACAGAGTATTATGTGAAGGCAAATATAAATTTGGGCCCAAAATAGACAAGACACAGAAATGAAATGAGCTTGTGGTTAGAGCGTTGGGATATTAACCGAAAGGTCGCTGGTTCGAATACCCTAGCCAACAAGGTTAAAAATCTGTGCACTTGAGAAAGACATTTGCTCCAGGGTGCTGCACTACATGGAGACATGGAATCACTGGTCACTTTAATAATGGAACACTAGTCACCTTAATGTTTACATACTGCTTTACTCATTTCATATGTATATACTGTATTCTATTCTACTGTATTTTAGTCAATGCCACTCCTACATTGCTCGTCCTAATATTTATATATTTATTAACTCCATTCTTTACTTTAGATTTGTGGGTATTATTGTGAATTGTTATATATTACTGCACTGTTGCAGCTAGGAACACAAGCATTTTGCTATACCCGCAATAATATCTGCTAAATATGTGTATGTGACCAATAAAATTTTATTTGATTAGACTTTTACCATGGCTGACCCTGTAAAACATTTCGCGCAGGTTAGCGTTTTTCTTAATGAATCTTGTTCTGGAGGCAGCTCTGCAGAGAAGTCACAACCTGTCACATAAAATCAGATTTTATACCTAACCCGAACCTTAAATTTAGACCAAAAAGCACATTTTGTTGTCATACATTTTTTATTACAATATAGCCAATTCTGAGCTTGCAGCTGGCCAATCTAAGGGAAAATCCCTAAATACTGTCTCCAGGACAAGACTCGTGACAAAAACGGCAACCTGCACATTTCACTGCACCTATCTGGTGTATGTGACAATAATATATATTTGTTTTACAGCTTATATTTTGACACATGAATGAAAAATGCAAAGAGTAACTGATGCCATAAACAGAAATAAATATTTACTATCATTTCAGACTATGCATTGTTGAGAATGGTTGTGATACAATACTTTCTTTGAATTGCTGTTGACTAGCAAAATAAACCCAGACTATTAATCTATAATAGGTAGGCCGATAGCAAAAAGTGAAGAAAAAAAATTGTATAAAAACATTCTACCTGGATTTATAACGCAATTTCCCCAACAATGCCTTGACTTAGATATATTTTAGAGCCTCCTGTGGCAGTGTAAAATGAATCCATTCCACAAGACTCCCCAAACTGGAAGTGATTTGTAGCCCCACACAAACGTATTAACGCTGCTGGCAGCCTGCATATTTATGCCAACTAGATAGTCTGTTTCGATCTACTGTCTACTGAAATTGCAGCAAATTAAACAGCTCTTAGGCAAATTTGTCATGTTTCATTACATTACATTAAATGTTGTATATTGGGGACATCATGAATGTGTGTATGGGGATGTACGATGGACATAAGTTCTTTAAACTTCACAACACCACCAAACTCAGCATTCATATTATTTTTCCCAGTAATATATTCTTCGAAGTTGACACCCTTTGCCTTGATGACCGCTTTGCACACTCTTGGCATTCTCTCTACCAGCTTCATGAGGTAGTCACCTGGAATGCATTTCAATTAACAGGTGTGCCTTGTTAAAAGTTAACTTGTGAAATGTCTTTCCTTTAATACGTTTGAGCCAATCAGTTGTGTTGTGACAAGTTAAGGGTGGTATACAGAAGATAGCCCTATTTGGTAAAAGACCAAGTCCATATTATGGCAAGAACAGCTCAAATAAGCAAATAGAAACGACAGTCCATCGTTACTTTAAGACATTAAAGGTCAGTCAATGCGGGAAAAAATAACTTTAAAAGTTTCTTCAAGTGCAGTTGCAAAACCCATCAAGCACTATGATGAAACTGGCTCTCATGAGGACTGCCACAGGAAAGGAAGACCTAGAGTTACTTCTGCTGCAGAGGACAAGTTCATAAGAGTTACCTGTCTCAGAAATTTCAGCCCAAATAAATGCTTCACAGAGTTCAAGTAACAGACACATATCAACATCAACTGTTCAGAGGAAACTGCGTGAACCAGGCCTTCATGGTCAAATTGCTGCAAAGAAACCACTACTAAAGGACACCAATAATAATAAGAGACTTGCTTGGGCCAAAAAAACACAAGCAATTGACATTAGACTGTTGGAAATCTGTCATTTGGTCTGATGAGTCCAAATTTGAGATTTTTGGTACCAACCGCCATGTCTTTGTGAGTCACAGAGTAGGTGAACGGATGATCTCCGCATGTGTGGTTCCCACCATAAAGCATGGAGGAGATTATGGTGTGTGGGTGCTTTGCTGGTGACACTATCTGTGATTTATTTATCATTCAAGGCACACTTATCCTGCATGGCTACCACAGCATTCTGCAGTGATCTGCCATCCCATGTGGTGTGTGCTTAGTGGGACTGTCATTTGTTTTTCAACAGGACTATGAAAAACACCTTTATGTAAGTAGACAGGTCAGTTAAGAACAAATTCTTATTTACAATGATGGCCTACACCAGCCAAACCCGGAAGACGCTGGGCCAATTGTGCACCGCCCTATGGGACTCCCAATCAAGGCCGGATGTGATACAGGCTGGAATCAAACCAGGGTGTCTAGTGATGCCTCTAGCACTGAGATGCAGTGCCTTAGACCGCTGTGCCACTCGGGAGCCCTAGGTTGTGTAAGGGCTATTTGACCAAAAAAGATGGAGTGCTGCATCAGATGACCTGGCCCCCACAATCACCCGACCTCAAACCAATTGAGATGGTTTAGGATCAGTTGGACCACAGTGTGAAGGAAAAGCAGCCAATAAGTGCTCAGCATATGTGGGAACTCCTTCAAGACTGTTGAAAAATCATTCCAGATGAAGCTGGTTGAGAGAATTCCAAAGAGTGTGCAAAGCTGTCATCAAGGCAAAGAATGGCTACTTTGAAGAATCTCAAACATAAAATATACGTTGATTTGTTTAACACTTTTTTTGGTTACTACATGATTCCATGTGTTATTTCATAGTTGTGATGTCTTTCCTATTATTCTTCAATGTAAAAATAAAGAAAAACCCTTGAATGAGTAGGTGTGTCCAAACTTTTGACTGGTACTGTGTGTGTGTGTGTGTGTGTGTACACACAGACACACACACGCTATCGTTCAATGACTTAAATGTAATGTAATGTAAATGTTCAAAAGTTCGGGGTCACTTAGAAATGTCCTTGTTATTACATTTACATTTACATTTAAGTCATTTAGCAGACGCTCTTATCCAGAGCGACTTACAAATTGGTGCATTCACCTTATGACATCCAGTGGAACAGCCACTTTACAGTAGTGCATCTAAATCTTTTAAGGGGGGTGAGAAGGATTACTTATCCTATCCTAGGTATTCCTTAAAGAGGTGGGGTTTCAGGTGTCTCCAGAAGGTGGTGATTGACTCCGCTGTCCTGGCGTCGTGAGGAGTTTGTTCCACCATTGGGGGCCAGAGCAGCGAACAGTTTTGACTGGGCTGAGCGGGAACTGTACTTCCTCTTTGGTAGGGAGGCGAGCAGGCCAGAGGTGGATGAACGCAGTGCCCTTGTTTGGGTGTAGGGCCTGATCAGAGCCTGGAGGTACTGAGGTGCCGTTCCCCTCACAGCTCCGTAGGCAAGCACCATGGTCTTGTAGCGGATGCGAGCTTCAACTGGAAGCCAGTGGAGAGAGCGGCGGAGCGGGGTGACGTGAGAGAACTTGGGAAGGTTGAACACCAGACGGGCTGCGGCGTTCTGGATGAGTTGTAGGGGTTTAATGGCACAGGCAGGGAGCCCAGCCAACAGCGAGTTGCAGTAATCCAGACGGGAGATGACAAGTGCCTGGGTTAGGACCTGCGCCGCTTCCTGTGTGAGGCAGGGTCGTACTCTGCGGATGTTGTAGAGCATGAACCTACAGGAACGGGCCACCGCCTTGATGTTAGTTGAGAACGACAGGGTGTTGTCCAGGATCACGCCAAGGTTCTTAGCGCTCTGGGAGGAGGACACAATGGAGTTGTCAACCGTGATGGCGAGATCATGGAACGGGCAGTCCTTCCCCGGGAGGAAGAGCAGCTCCGTCTTGCCGAGGTTCAGCTTGAGGTGGTGATCCATCATCCACACTGATATGTCTGCCAGACATGCAGAGATGCGTTTCGCCACCTGGTCATCAGAAGGGGAAAGGAGAAGATTAATTGTGTGTCGTCTGCATAGCAATGATAGGAGAGACCATGTGAGGTTATGACAGAGCCAAGTGACTTGGTGTATAGCGAGAATAGGAGAGGGCCTAGAACAGAGCCCTGGGGACACCAGTGGTGAGAGCGCGTGGTGAGGAGACAGATTCTCGCCACGCCACCTGGTAGGAGCGACCTGTCAGGTAGGACGCAATCCAAGCGTGGGCCGCGCCGGAGATGCCCAACTCGGAGAGGGTGGAGAGGAGGATCTGATGGTTCACAGTATCGAAGGCAGCCGATAGGTCTAGAAGGATGAGAGCAGAGGAGAGAGAGTTAGCTTTAGCAGTGCGGAGCGCCTCCGTGATACAGAGAAGAGCAGTCTCAGTTGAATGACTAGTCTTGAAACCTGACTGATTTGGATCAAGAAGGTCATTCTGAGAGAGATAGCGGGAGTGCTGGCCAAGGAAGCCATTTTTTTTGTCCATTTAAAATAACATGAAATTGATCAGAAATACAGTGAAGACATTGTTAATGTTGTAAATGACTATTGTAGCTGGAAATGGCTGATTTTTATCGGAATATCTCTATCGGCGAAAAGAGACCCATTATCAGCAACCATCACTCCTGTGTTCCAAAGGAACGTTGTGTTAGCTAAGCCCAGTTCATAATTTTAAAAGGCTAATTGATCATTAGAAAACCCTTTTCCAATTATGTTAGCACAGCTGAAAACAGTTGTTCTGAATAAATAAGCAATAAAACTGGATTTTTATGACTAGTTGAGTATCTGGAGCATCAGCATTTGTGGGTTCGATTTCAGTGCTCAAAATGGCCAGAAAATAAAGACCTTTCTTCTGAAACTAGTCAGTATATTCTAGTTCTGAGAAATTAAAGCTATTCCATGTGAGAAATTGCCAAAAAACTGAAGATCTTGTACAACGCTGTGTACTACTTCATTCACAGAACAGTGCACTCTGGCTCTAACCAGAATAGAAAGAGGAGTGGGAGGCCCTAGTGCACAACAGAGCAAGAGGACAAGTACATTTTAGTGTCTAGTTTGAGAAACAGACGTCTCACAAGTCCTCAACTGGCAGCTTCATTAAATAGTACCGGCAAAACACCAGTCTCAACGTCAACAGTGAAGAGGCGACTCCGAGATGCTGGCCTTCTAGGCAGAGTTGCAAAGAAAAAGCCATATCTCTGACTAGGCAATAAAAATAAAATATTAAGATGGGCAAAAGAACACAGACATTGGCCAGAGGAACTCTGCCTAGAAGGCTAGCATCCCGGAGTCGCCTCTTCACTGTTGACGTTGAGACTGGTGTTTTGCGGGTACTATTTAATGAAGCTGCCAGTTGAGGACTTGTGAGGCGTCTGTTTCTCTACCTAGACACTCTAATGTACTTGTCCTCTTGCTCAGTTGTGCACTGGGGCCTCCCATTCCTCTTTCTATTTTATATATATATATATTGTTTTTATTTTATTTATAAAGCCCTTCTTACATCAGCTGATGTCACAATGTGCTGTACAGAAACCCAGCCTAAAACCCCAAACAGCAAGCAATGCAGGTGTAGAAGCACAGTGGCTAGGAAAAACTACATAGACAGGCCAGAACCTAGGAGGAAACTTAGAGGAACCAGGCTGTGTGGGGTGGCCAGTCCTCTTCTGGACTGGTCACCCCCCTTCTGGACTGGCCACCCCCCAAGAAAAAAAAAAGATTTTAAAAAAAGTCATAAACCTTTTTAACTTTGACGATTATTAATCCAATGAAGAGTGATCACTGAACCACTCATTCCTGATGAGAAACCAATTAAATGGAACTGAGTGGACATTATTAAAAGTTGACCTTGTCACGTGACGAGGGAAAGGGAGGCTCTTATGTTTACATCAATGCGTGCATTGCAAGAGCGGTTGTGAACTGTGTATTCTAGCGTCATTTAAAAGTTTCGCTTTCATTTCTTTAGAAATCTTCAACTGCAACTTTGCAAATCGAAATATTAAAGAGATACAACAGGGAAACGACGTTACCGGGGGATCCAGGACCAGAGCTTTGCACGCACCCAGTGTTTTTAGCAAACCAGCTAAGTTAGCATTACATTAGCTAACATAGCTAGGCGTCATGGACGAGCTAGCGGTTGAAGTCAGGGGGACGAGTGGGGCTTTTTACAAGGTGGGTTGGTAGCTAACTGCTAGTTTCAATGTTTCTAAAAGTATTTTGATGATTTATTTATTGCAATAGGTCATTCTGTGAGCTATTTACCGGCTGGCTAATCTAGCTAGGTTTATCGTCAGGCCCATACAAGACAGACAGTACAGCCTGCTTCTAGCCACAGACAGCCAACCAATGCTAGGTAACGTTAGCTAGCTACAGTAGCATCCTAGTTATCTAGCTACAGTTGTTTCCCCCAAAAAATAGGCCATACGGAGTATATAGTTTCGTGTTTTTGGTGGCATTTGTTCTAGCTAATTAGCCTTGCTTGTTATCTAGCTAGCAGCAGTCAACGAGATTCATCTTTAGGCTTTGACCTCTTGGCTAATGATTGTTTTCCTTTGCCTAAAATGTATTGTATTTTCTCAACCATTTTCTCCTTTAGGGCTATTTGAAGGATATTAATGAAAGTTCTGTCACTGTCTCCTTTGAAAACAAGTGAGTTGCTAGTTAACTAACGTTAGCTCCCTGGCAACATAATCCAGTCAGCTAGCAAATAAGCTCACTTTCCAAATGAATCGTAGACTATTAAGTAAACTAAGTAACGTTAGCTAGTTAATTAACAACAGTAACGTTAGGCTACTTTGAGTCAGAGCCAGACATGAGAGCCCCGTTAACCACTATGGATTACATGTCAATGCATTTGCTATAACTAACTAGCTAGTTCTTCTTGCAAGTAACACTTTGTTTCTCATTTATCTTAACTATAGTGCATGTGCACACTTGTTCAGTTGTTTAATTTCCGTTTGCGACGTACCCTGGTTTCATTTGTTTATTTCTATTCTTTCAGTTGGCAGCCAGAGCGTCAAATTCCCTTCCATGATGTTCGATTTCCTCCACCCACAGGTTTTCAGAAAGAGATAAACGAGAGTGATGAAGTTGAGGTATGTGCTGTAAGTAATGGATAAGGACTTCCCTTCCCACTAGTCAATGTCAATTAAACATAATACTTTGCTGAGATCTAGTAGGCTAGATTATACAATGGCTGCTCAATGGTTAGGCTTTTATTGAAAGCAGAAGGGAACTGCTGTTATGTTCTTTCTTTTTGGTTATTTGCAGGCTTTCAGTTAATGTGTCCCGCAAACAGGGGCCAGTTTAGATGCATATCAGTGATAAGAACTCAACAAAATGTACTTAATCAATTATCCACAGGTTTATTCTAGGGCCAATGACAAAGAACCATGTGGCTGGTGGCTGGCGACAGTTCGAATGGTGAAGGGTGAGGTAAGACCAATGCAGCTGTTTGAGCGAGAGTTTACATTTGTTTATTATTATGTAGCTACTGTAATATTTTAATGATAATCCGTATAACACAGTACCTTCTTTCCTCTCAGTTTTATGTCATAGAGTATACCGCTTGTGATGCCACGCTAAATGAAATAGTTACATTAGAGAGGTTACGACCTGTGAATCCAAACAAGCCAGCTACAAAAAACTCCTTCCTGAAAATTAATCTGGATGTCCCAGAGGACTTGCGGCAAATGTAAGTGGGCCTATTCAAGGCTTTTTTAAAGTAAGGTTATTGTTGTATGTTGTCATTGCTTCCATGTGTGACTGTTGATTTGAGGCTGATGTGACTTTCTATGGTGGGGAACTGTGTTTTGTGTTCTTAGGTGTTTAAAAGACTCGCATAAAGATTTTAAGAAGGCTTTGGGAGCATTCAATGTCACTTATGACTCAGACAAAAAGCAGCTTGTTATTCTGGTACGTTAGATTATTTTTCTGGCTTCTCAAAGTTTCATAACTCAGCCCCTGTTAGATATTGTTTCATCATATCAGTCCTCTTGTTTTAGTCCGTGAATGAGGTTACAACCAAAAGGGTGCAGATGCTGAGCGACATGCATTTCCGGAGCCTGCGCACCAAGCTGTCCCTAATGCAGAGGAACGAGGAGGCTAGCCGCCAACTGGAGGTACTTACAGTTTAAACACACTCTCAAATGAAGGCTAAGCCATGTTAGCCTATTGGAGGTTATCGCTCAGCGTGAGGAGAACTATGGCTAAGCCATGCGTGGGTTATGGTTTGTGTGCAGAGCTCTCGGCAGCTGGCGTCCAGGTTCCATGAACAGTTTGTGGTCCGGGATGATCTGATGGGGCTGGCCATTGGGACCCACGGTGCCAACATCCAGCAGGCCAGGAAAGTACCTGGGGTCACCACTATAGACCTGGATGAAGAGACCTGCACCTTCCACATCTATGGAGAGGTGGGACGCTTACTACACTGCACCTCACCACTAGCACAAATATAATGAATGCTCATAAGCCTCTTTACTCACAAGGTATATTTACTTGGTCATACTAGTGAAAGACGTGCATGTATTTTATCTCCTCTGGGTATGATTCAATTGCAGGACCAAGAGGCTGTCCGCAAGGCTAGGAGCTTCTTGGAGTTTTCTGAAGATGTCATCAAAGTACCAAGGAATTTAGTGGGTAAAGTAGAACATAAAATGTGTTGTTTGAAAAGTCATGAACTCATTGTCTTCATGTTCTCATAGTTTCCTATTCTAATACCACATCTCCTTCGCCAGGGAAAGTCATTGGGAAAAATGGAAAGCTGATCCAGGAAGTGGTGGATAAATCTGGTGTTGTTCGTGTTCGGATTGAGGCAGAGAACAACAAGAAGCCACCTCCATTGGACGAGGTAAGTGGCTTGAATTGACTAAAAGTGCGCAGGGGCAGAGTATCACCCATTGAGCCCGGTTATGCGTTGGGCAGACCGCACCACCCTCTGAAGTGCTCTGTGGGTGTTGCAGTTGCCGTATCAGGCGGTGATTCAGCCCTAGAGGATGCTCTCAATTGTGCATCTTTTCACCTCCACTGTGGTCCCGTCAATGTGGATGGGGGTGTGCTCTCTCTGTTGTCTCCTGAAGTCCACGATCAGCTCCTTTGTTTTGTTGACGTTGAGGGAGAGGTTATTTTCCTGTCACCACTCTGCCAGAGCCCTCACCTCCTCCCTGTAGGCTGTCTCGTTATTGTTGGTAATCAGGCCTACTACTGTGTCATCTGCAAACTTGATGATTGAGTTGGAGGTGTGCGTGGCCATGCAGTCATGGGTGAACGGGGAACAGGAGGGGGCTGTGGGTCCCCTGTGTTGAGGATCAGCATAGTTGTGTTGTTTCCTAACTTCACCACCTGGGGCAACCGGGGCAACCTGTCTGGGTCGGGGTTCAGATCGTCACTGTATCTGCAAACTGTTGGCAAAATCGCATGTGCCAAGAGCATAGTAGGCACAAATGTTATTTAACAGTGTCTGTGACAAAACTATTGGTGGAGTTGAAAATGCAATTGGAAACTCATTGAACTTCAGATTTTTATTTGGAATATGAAAAGTAAAGCAAAAAAAAACTTGTGCACTAGGTCAGCACTCAAGGGTCGGCAGTAGGCTACAGGACTTAAGGGTATTTGATGCAAGCATAAGTATATTTTCCAATGTTGGTTTCTAAATTACATTTTCACGTTGACAAATCCCTGTCGCTCACAAGTTCGCTGGCTTGAGCTGGGATCAGGTCAGCCCAGTATTGTCCAATGAGGTTGCAGGATGAGCCCAAGCAAGTGTACACCGCATGCACACCTAACAGTTGTTCTCCTCTTTGTGCACACTCCTGCAGGGCTGGACAGCAGCCATGTGATACACGTGATGTTGTGCACAATTTTCAGCCACCTGTTTTGGCTTGAGCGCTGCTTTCAAAACTACCAGCTCAAACGTGTACAAAACCTGTATAACGCATCTTTAACTAGTGAGGACTCTGCAGCCACTCGGTCCTCATTAGATCCTGTCTGTTTATTTCCCTTACAGGGCATGGTGCCGTTTGTCTTTGTAGGGACAAAGGAGAGCATCTCCAATGCTAAAGTACTGTTGGACTATCATCTCAACTATCTGAAGGTTAGACGCTTGCCCCTATTGCTCTAATAAAATTGATGCATGGATGTTGAGATGTCTGCCGCTTGGCAGATGCTTTGATCCAAAACCTCTTACAGTTGAATACTTAAAGCAGCAGTTAGTCTACACATTGCTTGCTTCATGAGAATGGCAGATTCTACCCAACTTTCACTATTAGAGGTAGGAGTGACTTCTAAATAAGTACGTTGAATACATACACCGTGTCCCTATAGGAAGTGGACCAGCTCCGTATGGAGCGACTGCAGATAGATGAGCAGCTGAGGCAGATTGGGGGAGGGGGCCCCAGGGGGGGCCCAGGGCCTGGACGGCCTGACAAGACCATCGTAGACAACGGTGGCCTGGGGATGATGGGCATGGGCTCCCAGAGAGGAGGGAAACCATTCGTCAGGGGAGGAGGCCGTGGCCGACGTGGTGGTCCCTCTTTAGCCTCAGGTGTGTATGGGACAGAACTGTTGATCCATATGAAATGGTATGTATTTCACTAAGTGTATATGAACATAATGGCTCATATCACCGTTGGAAACTGAGTGAAACGAACTGTGCCGTTTCACTAAGAAGAACTCTGTAAGGTGAACTCCATTTAGTTCCTGGTTTGCAGAATAACCTCTATCCCTCTTACCAGGCACTAACTCTGAGGCTTCCAATGCCTCCGAGACTGAGTCGGACCACAAGGACGAGCTGAGTGACTGGTCTCTGGCCCCCACTGAGGACCTGACTGGGGGCTTCCCCAAACGACCTGATACACGCAAGAGAGGAGGGCCTCGCGGGCGGGGAGGAAGAGGGGGAGGCTTCAAAGGTCTGCACTAACCTTATTCAAGCTTGCCTGTAAATGGAACATTCTTACTATAATACCCTGCTGTACGAGGGACTAATGTCTCTAGATAAATGCATTCATTGCCTTAGGGTTTTATGTACTACTGTTTGAGTCTGTTTGAGAGTAATGATTTCATCCTGCCATGATAACATTTTGAGTTTTAATCCTGTCTGGCTCTCTGGTTCCTAAGTAGCTGAAGACATCCAGTGGACTGAGTCACGCTCACGGAATACCAGAGACCCTAAGCTGAGGCCTCTGGAAGATTCTTTGCAGGTGAGGAATTCCAAACACATGTCTTGCAAAGGAAACCGTTTCCTGTTAAAGAACCAAACTGAGACCAACCAGAATTTTTCCAAAACAAACTCGTTTTCGTTGCAAATGGTTTCTGTTGCAAAAAGTTTTACAACATAATTGGTGTAATTAAGGCACCCAAGCTTTTCTTTGTTCCTGACAGTGTCCCTTTTGGAATACCTGTTGCCATGTCACAACAGGACCACTAGGTGTAACCCTGTACCCTCTTTATATAAACTAGATCTCAGAGGAGAAATGTACCTAATCATAATGTTTGCCCTTTGTAGGAACTTAATTTTGTCATAATTTATGACATATCATGACACATTTAGCAACTTAGTCATTGACCTCTGACAGAGGCTTATGATTTATTCAAATTGGGGAGATGCGGGAATGACAGTCCCAGCTCCCACGCCTCTGGACTTTTGCACCACACTGCCGAACCGCAATTTATATTGGTGCCGCTTTTAATGGTCACAGGCAAACGTAAAGTGATAGCGCTCTCAGGTGACAACATTGAATAGAATTGCATCTAACTCTAAGTGACTGTACTTAGTAGTCCTGCATATCCCCAATGTAATTGCCCTTCTCATACAGTGTCCTGTCTCTGGTCCCACAGATCAGAGTGGACGGTAATAATGAGAGGAGTGTTCATGCTGCAGCCAGAGGCCCCGCAGGCGATGGCGCCAACCGACAGAGACCCGTAAAAGAGCGACCTATCAAGAAGGATAACCAGGAAAGCCCTGGTGGTGAAGCCACCGCCATAAGCCTGGCGATGGTGAACGGGGTGTCGTAGACGGGGCTGACTGAAGGCACCCTCATCTCTCTCACCACACCATCAATCCAGAAGCTTCTTCATTAGAGACACGTTAGGCCAAAGAGGAGCAGGTCAGGGCTGAAATGAAGCACACTTTGGACAAACGAACTCCAGCGGCAGGTGGATGGGGTGTTTGGTGGGTTACTGTGTACAGGGAAGGAGCCATCTAGGGTTTTAGGGGTTAACAGGAGAAGGAAAACGGCGACTACAGTCTTTTTCTAATTGACATTGTTGACAACTACCTATCTGATGATTTAAAAGCTGTGGAAAGAAAATATGTTTAAAACAAAGAGGGGCCAACCTGATGAATCTGTATTTCTTAAGATATGGTTTTCTATCGCTTGTTCATGTACTAGCCTTTTCTCCGGATAGAGGGTTGGATTGTTTGGTCCTTCCTGCCTTCTCTCTCTCATGGCATGTGTTTATGGAGCTGTGTCGCAGTGGAATATAGAACTCATTATCATGTGAGGTCACAGCTGCATCATTAGCAACAAACAAAAAAACATAACATAAAAAGAACCCCCCCCTCCTGTCTGATCTGTGCCTTTTTATCTCCTGTGGATAGCATCACAAATAGACATTTAAATCAGGGAAGACGACGACATTGGGGAAACGGTAATGGATTTTACTTGTGTGTAGTGAACACACAGCTCACCATCTAAAAAAAAATTAGAACTGTCTTTTTAACCTTGCAATGCATGTTCATTATTATCATCGGTTTCCACATCTGGGAAGTCAGCAATCTGATGTGTCACTTTGTTTCCTTTTGCTGAATACTTCTTGAATAGGGATGATTGACTTTTTCTAGCTAGTGATATAGCATTTATTTTTTGGAAAAGGGGGAACAACAATGAACTCAATATCGATCTTACCACGTTCACACTGGGTTTGTGTTGATTTTGATTCAAGGTCTCAGATTATTTTGTCATTTCACACCATGGAGACACAAAACAGTATCTTATGACAGAATCACTTCTATGGACCTTTTAACATGAACTATGTCAAACTGGGGAGAGATATTGAGAACATGGTCCTTTCACCATGCATTCACCAACAATCCCTTTCCTGTTGGGTTTTTATTTCAGAGATTCAATGAAAAGAGTGGCACACCTCTCTCCAACCCTAACATGTTGTTCATATGATATTGACATTTGGTCATTAGATTGTAAATTATAAAGTGGGTTGCATACTGTATATCTAATTTGTTAAAATAATTTTTTGCTATTGTTTTGGATTGAACTTCAAATGTGCACTTAATAATTTAATTTGTTATCTGCAACTACTAAATAATATGAACTATAATAAACTATGTGATAAGATTTCTTCCGCAGGGGAATCACATGAATGCTGTCAACAATATTACCAAGTTTTAGATACCCTATAGCTAACGGAGTTTCCTGTACCTTCACCGTACAGAGGATGAAGTTTAGTCCCATGGTATAACCGTCTGTCTTATATCGGATCAGTGCTTGTGCATTAACCTTAGTTTAGTTGATTCTTTAAAAAAAACTACTGTGAGGATATAGCTACTGTCTTGTTCTAATTTATTTTGGGGTTTTCTTGTTTTCTCTAAATTGCAATGTTGAATGGTGTACAGGTAATGGGCATCAGTCAACAGCTGTCGGCCTCTTGTCTTGCTGTAATTTTGCTCATGTCCAATTCACAAAATAGTATTTCAGCAGGCTAACAGCCACTGCTCTCCCCAGCGTTAACAGTCAACAATTCAACTGGCCCAGTCCGGCTATGAAATTACATAGATATTAATTTAATATTTTGTACTAATAGCAGCAAAAAGGAAAAAAATGAAATGGTGGGTTTAGTCCAGCTGAGAGGTTCAGACTTGAAGAGAAGTTTGATGACGTTGTTATCAACTGCCTGAGCAATGTGGGTCATTCTCTTCAGAATGGCACCAACCATCTGGGATTATATCTAACCCTGCCAGGGGAATAAATTGTTTACTCAGCCATCTGGAACTTTATCTAACCCTGCCAGGTGCATAAATTGTTTACTCAGCCATTTGGAACTTTATCTAACCCTGCCAGGGGCATAAATTGTTTACTCAACCATCTGGGACTTTATCTAACCCTGCCAGGGGCATAAATGGTTTACTTAGCCATCTGGGACTTTATCTAACCCTGCCAGATACATAAATGGTTTACTTAGCCATCTGGGACTTTATCTAACCCTGCCAGATACATAAATTGTTTACTCAACCATCTGGGACTTTATCTAACCCTGCCAGATACATAAATGGTTTACTTAGCCATCTGGGACTTTATCTAACCCTGCCAGGGGCATAAATGGTTTACTCAGCCATCTGGGACTTTATCTAACCCTGCTTGGGGCATGAATGGTTTACTCAGCCATCTGGGACATTATCTAACCCTGCCAGATACATAAATGGTTTACTTAGCCATCTGGGACTTTA